>NW_026110684.1:665000-706543 GCF_024679095.1 Eriocheir sinensis
GGGATCCAATCTCGAGCTTATCTCCCTGACGGGGCTTTGAGGGAGACTGCGAAGACAAGTAGGAGGAGATGACGAAGGGAGATGAGCAGAGAAGAGGGATGAGGGAGAGGGATGCAGGTGAGGAAGGGAGATGAGACGTGAAGGAGAGAAGGATGGAGGGAATTATTGTGTAAGGGAGGAAGGGAGAGTGGGAGGGAAAGGGGGTTGTGAGAAGAGAAGAATGAAAGTAGGAGAAGGAGGGAGGGAGGTCGGGAGGGAAAAGAAGGAGGAAGGGAGGGAGAGGAAGTGTTATGAGATGGAGGGATGGAGGAAGAGGTAGAGGGAAGGCACGATAAGTAAGAATAAATAAGAGAGATGAAGGAAAAAGGAGAGAGAAGAGGGATGAGGAAACAACGGATAGGTAAAAGGGAGGGAGTGAGGGAAGAAAAATAGATGAAGGAGAGAGAGCAGATGAAGAACTGGAGGAGAAGAAGAAGTGTAAGAACAGTAGCAAAAACAAGAAGAGGATGAAGAAGGAAAAGAAGATAGCGGGGAAGAAGAGCAGAAAAAAGAGAAAGAGAGGATGAAGAGCAGGAGGAGAATAAGAAAAAGAAGAACAAGGGCAAGAACAATAGCAAGAACAAGAAGAGGATGAAGAAAGAAGAGAAGCTAGCGGGAAAGAAGAGTAGATGAAGGAGAGAGAGAGAGATGAAGAACAGTAGAAGAAGAAGAAGATGAAGAAGAAGAAGAAGAAGAGCAATAGCAAGAACAAGAAGAGGATGCAGAAGGAAGAGAAGAGAAAAAGTAAGTAAGAGAAATGAAAAGAATAATAACAAGAAGTACAAGAAAAAGAGAGGAAGACGAAGAAATACGAGAAGAAAAGAAATGCAAGAAGAAAAGAAGAAGAAAAGGTAGTAATGAAAATAAGAAGAATAAGAAACAGAAGAAAAAATAAAGAAACGGAAGTAGGAGATGAAAAAAAGAAGAAGGAAAAAGATAAATAAAAAGCAAGAAAGAGGGAAGGAAAGAAAGAGAGAAAGACAAGTGGAAAAAGTAGTGTCAGAAAAGAATATAAAGAAAACAGAAGAAAAACGAATGCCATGTTTCTTAAAGTACTTGTAATAATAATAATAATATGAATGTGAATATATAAGTGACTACCATCATAAGTTAACGTAGAAAAATTGCGACTGAAAGGATTGCAAAGTATGAAGAGAGTAAATAAAGAAAAGAAAAAGAAAGAAAATACGTTAAATGCGCATACCGAAGCATTATTTTAGAAGGTATGAGGATAAGGACTTAAAATACTTGCACAACAACCTCACGTAACAAAGTGTGAGCATGTTTTAAAGCTCTGAAGGGAGGAGGAACATGTACCTGGTAAACAAATGGAAATGGTCGAGTAAAGCATCAGAAGGGACGAAGAAAAAGGTCTGGAAGAGAGGAAATGGTTAAGGAAATATAAATTGAAGGAAGGTCAACAAAATAGATTGTGAAAATGGAAATGAAATATGAGAGGACTAAGAAGGGAAGAAAATGGAAAGAAACGAAGAAAACAAAAGCAATAAAATAGAATATACATCACAAGAAGAAGTAACAGCAATAAAATGATCTTAAAATATGAAGAAAAAAAATATAGAAAAAAAATAACAGCCGTAAGGAAGGGAGTGGAATTTGAAGGAAGTAAGAAGATGAAGAAGAAGGAGACGAAGACGAAGACGAAGAACAAGAAGAACAAGAAGAAAAAAAAGAGGAAGCAGAAGACGAGGACGAAAAAGAAGTAAAACAACAACAACAGCATCAACACGAACAACAACCACCACAAAAAAGAAACACAAGCAATACAATGATAAGCTCGTATATACCATAGTTAAAAAACAGTAATAACATGGGTGCCAAGAGCTTCTGTTACCATGCATGATGTATCGCGGCCGTAACCCTCAGTGAGACCATCGCGGCGAGGTGTTAGGAGGGGGGGCAAGAGGCGAAGGATAGAGGAGGAGGAGGAGGAGGAGGATAAAGAGAGCAGCGTGTAATAACTGAAGAAAAACAGTGGAAGGAGCGGAGGATGCAAGGGAATGGAATGAGGAATAGGAAAGAAGGGAAGGAAAGCACAAGGAAATTGAAAGGAATGGATGGTGAAAAGGGAGGAAAGGGAATAAGGAGAGGGGAGGAAGGAGGGAGAGAGGAGTAGTCAGAAAAGGGAAAGGAAAGGGAATGAGAGCAGATAAGGGGAGGAACTGGGTGGGGAAGAGAAATAAGGGATGCTGAGGAATAGGAGATATGGGAATGGAAGGAAGGGGAACGAGAGGAGACATGAGGGGAGGAGGAGGGACAAGGTGAGGAAGAATGGAAGGAACGAGGAAAGGGAAGGGAAGAGAAGGAAGGAAGGGGAACAAGAGGAGACATAAGGGGATGAGGGAAAAGTGGGGAAGAATGGAATGGAACGAGGAAAGGGAAGGAAGGAAGGGAGGAATGGGAACGGAGGAGACAAGGGGAGGTGGGACAGGTGGGGAGGAATTGAAGTGAAGGGAGGAATGGGAACGAGAGGAGACAACGGGAGGAGGAGGGACAGAGTGGGGAGGAATAGAAGTGAAGGTATCAATGTGAACGAGAGGAGACATGAGGGGAGGAGGAGGGACAAGGTGGGGAGGAATAGAAGGGAAGGGAGGAAGGGGAACGAGCGGAGACAAGGGGAGGAGGAGGGACAGGGTGGGGAGGAATAGAAGGGAAGGGAGGAAGGGGAACGAGAGGAGACATAAAGGGAGGAGGAACAAGGTGTGGAAGCGGAAATACCAGCGATGTACGAAACAGTTTTTTACCGAGGGAACACAAACACACGTGGACCATGGGATAAAAACACATTGAAACGATGAAGAAAACGCCGCATAAGAAGAGCATCGAAGACCTGACGAAGAGAAAGGAAATGCTAATAAGGGAGAAGGAGATGAAGAGAGGAACTAACAGTGAAATATGATGAAAGAGTGAAAGTAGAGAGAAAAGGGTAAAAAAAGAATGGGTGTAAATGTGATGAAAGAGGGCGAGGAGGAGGAGGAGGAGGAGGAGGAGGAGGAGGAGGAGGAGGAGGAGGAGAACGAGTGGGTGGAGGAAAACCAATAATATGAATTTCCGTTATGAAAGAATGACAGAAGGAATAAAGGAGGAGGAGGAGGAGGAGGAGGAGGAGGAGGAGGAGGAGGAGAACGAGTGGGTGGAGGAAAACCAATAATATGAATTTCCGTTATGAAAGAATGACAGAAGGAATGAAGGAGGAGGAGGAGGAGGAGGAGGAGGTTAGGGAGGTGACTACAGATATGAAATAAAGCCGTAAGGAAAAAAATGAATGATGGATATGGAGGAGGAGGAGGAGGAGGTAGAGCGCCCAGCGATACGGATTGAAGCTGTGACAAAAGAATGACGGATAGTAAGGAGGAGGAGGAGGAGAAGGAGGAGATAACATGGAATGAAGCTGTAGCAATAGAATGACGGATGGGAGGAAGGAGGAGGAAAAAAAACCACTACAGGAAAAATGATATGGAGGAGGAGGAGGAGGAGGAGGAGGAGGAGAAGGAGGAGATAACACGGAATGAAGCTGTAGCAATAGAATGACGGATGGGAGGAAGGAGGAGGAAAAAAAACCACTACAGGAAAAATGATATGGAGGAGGAGGAGGAGGAGGAGGAGGAGGAGGAGGAGGAGATAACACGGAATGAAGCTGTAGCAATAGAATGACGGATGGGAGGAAGGAGGAGGAAAAAAAACCACTACAGGAAAAATGATATGGAGGAGGAGGAGGAGGAGGAGGAGGAGGAGGAGGAGGAGGAGAAGGAGGAGATAACATGGAATGAAGCTGTAGCAATAGAATGACGGATGGGAGGAAGGAGGAGGAAAAAAAACCACTACAGGAAAAATGATATGGAGGAGGAGGAGGAGGAGGAGGAGGAGGAGAAGGAGGAGATAACATGGAATGAAGCTGTAGCAATAGAATGACGGATGGGAGGAAGGAGGAGGAAAAAAAACCACTACAGGAAAAATGATATGGAGGAGGAGGAGGAGGAGGAGGAGGAGGAGGAGGAGAAGGAGGAGATAACACGGAATGAAGCTGTAGCAATAGAATGACGGATGGGAGGAAGGAGGAGGAAAAAAAACCACTACAGGAAAAATGATATGGAGGAGGAGGAGGAGGAGGAGGAGGAGGAGGAGGAGGAGGAGAAGGAGGAGATAACATGGAATGAAGCTGTAGCAATAGAATGACGGATGGGAGGAAGGAGGAGGAAAAACCACTACAGGAAAAATGATATGGAGGAGGAGGAGGAGGAGGAGGAGGAGGAGCAGGAGGAGATAACACGGAATGAAGCTGTAGCAATAGAATGACGGATGGGAGGAAGGAGGAGGAAAAAAAAACACTACAGGAAAAATGATATGGAGGAGGAGGAGGAGGAGGAGGAGGAGGAGGAGGAGGAGGAGGAGAAGGAGGAGGAGGAGGAGGAGAAAATGAAGAATAATGACACGAAATTAAGCTGTGAAAAAGAAAAATTAATACCCAGCGGAATGATGAAGACGAGAAGAATATGGAAGAGGGAGAAGTAAGAGGAGGAGGAGGAGGAGGAGGAGGAGGAGGAGGAGGAGGAGGAGAAGAAGGAGAAGAAGAAGAAGAAGAAGAAGAAAAAGGCGAACATAAAAAAAAAATATAAGAAATAGGACGATATAGGGAAGCTAGAAAAGGACAGATGGAGAAGAGAAAAGGAGAGGAGAAAAAGGATAAAAGGAGATGGAGGAGGAGGAGGAGGAGGAGGAGGAGGAGGAGAAGAAGGAGGAGATACAGGCATAGAACAAAACGAACGAAAAGTATAAGAAGGAAAATAAGTTAAATAATAAGGAAGAGGATAAATGGAAGGTAGAGGAGGCCAGCTGGAGAAAAAAAAGGAGGAGGAGGAGGAGGAGGAGATCTAGGCAGGAGAACAAACGAACGATGTGTATCACGTGGGAGGCGGCGGAGGGGCGTCGAAACGGCTTAACGAAGGCATGTCGTTAGGCCAACCACGACCATCCATCATTCAGCGCCGGCAACACGACCCCCCCTTACCAACACCCCTCATACCTCCCCCCTTACCTACACCCATTCCTACATCCCCCCTGACCCCCCCCTTACCTGCACCCCTTCCTACATCTCCCCCCTGAACCCCCCTTACGAGTCATTCTCCCTCCCTCGACCCATACTTTCCCTTCTTCATATCACCCCAGCCTCAGACCCCCTCTTCATCTTGCCCCTTTTCCCCTTTCCCTATTTCTCATCTATAGCGCTCCCCTCCCTCTCCCTTCCCTTTACCCCATTTCTCCCACTCTATCGCCTCCCAGCTTCCCTATTTCTCCTCCCTTGCAAACTCCTTTTCTTTCATCTCTTCTTATTGCACCCTTCTCCCTTCTCGACCCCTTCCTTATCCCCTACACTCCCCTGTCCATTCATTCATTCCTCTCTTCCCATATCCCTCCCTCCTCCCTTTCTCATCAGTCTCCCACACACCTGAGGCCTGGCAGACTGTTGGCTCCTGTCGAACACCAAGAAAAAATACCCATGTCATTTCTCCTTCCCGGTCTGGCCTGTCTGCCCTCCCTCCCTCGCCTCTCCCCTCCTCCCTGCTATTTGTCTCCTCCCTTCCTTCCTTGTCTACTACCTTGCCTTCCCTCTCTCTCCCACACTCCCTCTCTGTCTGTCTGTGTAATTCATTCTTATCCAACTCATTCATCTCTTTTGTTTTCATTCTTTTCTTTCTGGTTTCCCCTTTAAATTATTTCTCACATATCCTGAACCTTTTAATTACTCGCTGCTGCTGAGGCACTGAAAGAGGGAGAGGAGGAGAAATGAGAGGAAGGAAGGAAGAAAGGAGCGCTACACCACCCATACCAAGCCCTCCCCCCCGCTGCAAGGAAGAATAAGGAGGAGGAGGAAGAGGAAGAGGCGTGTTTTGACTTGTGTTTTAAGCTCGTGTGTGTGTGTGTGTGTGTGTGTGTGTGTGTGTGTGTGTGTGTGGGCGGGCGAGGACGCATCAGTATATATCTTGTACAAATGTTTTAGCGTCTTGTCGAGTCTAACGTCATATAGTAAAGAGTTCGTAATGGATTCGTTGTTTTCTTCTCGCTTGTTTGAGTAACGAAAGATTTTTACGTCAACATGTTTTCAGCGATGATTTTCCGGCGTTACTTATTTCTTCGGGGAGTTATTTGTTCAGTGTTTTGCAGAACCTAACTTTTTCTCTTAAACTGCTTCTAATGGATTTGTGAAGAGCGTCGCCATGATATTTTCTTTCCCTTTTATTTTTTCGTGATGTCTTGCGAATGTTGTTCCTCCGCGGTGATTTATTTTCCGACGTGAATTATTATTTCTTTGGCTCAGGAATTTGTTTAGCGTTTTGTGGAGTCTAATGTAATTTTTTTAGTGCCGGTAATGGATTCGTAAAGAGTGTCGCCGTATTTTTCTTTACCTTTCGTGCTGTGATTTATTATCCAGGCAGCTCGTTAGTGTTCTGTCGAGTTAACGTAAAGTGTTTGTAAAGACTTCGTGCTTGGGGCACGTGAAAAATTAATTGTTCAAATTGTACCTGAAGATTTTGAAAGAGGTAAAATTTGTGCTTAGATAGTTTTAGATAGTACTCAGATAGTTAGATACTACTACTACTACTATTACTACTTCTACTACTACTACTACTACTACTACTACTACTACTATTACTACTACTATTACTACTACTGCTACTACTACTACTACTACTACTACTACTACTACTGCTACTCCTGTTTGAATATCAATATGGATACTACTCTCAAATGCTATACACGGTCCTGCTTCTTTAAGTGCTAGTCGGGTGGACTCATATATACAAAACTAACACTGCTTTAGGAACCACCAAATCATCTCGTACAGGCAAACAAATGTTGACCAACGTTGAGAGTAAATTTAAGAATACCAGAATATCAAGTAAAATAGTAAGTGTACGTATTGTAATGTATATTAAGTAAAGTGTTTAAAATCCCTAGTACAAACAACACCTGCATGGAACTAAACAAGAAACGGAAAGGAAAAATAAACGTTTGGACGGGAAAGAGGTATGAAAAAACGTTTAGCAGACAATGAAAGTTAGGAGTGAAAAACGTTGTGAAAGAAACGTTTGGAAAGAAATGAAGAGGAGAAAAGTTGTTGAGTAAACATGACTCAAGCGTTCCCGAGAGAGAGAGAGAGAGAGAGAGAGAGAGAGAGAGAGAGAGAGAGAGAGAGAGAGAGAGAGAGAGAGAGAGAGAGAGAGAGAGAGAGAGAGAGAGAGAGAGAGAGAGAGAGAGAGAGAGAGAGGAGAAGAAAGAAAAGAAGAAAAGAAAATCCCCCCAAAAGAGCCAAGAAAAAAATGAAAAAGTGAAATAAAGAAAAAAGAAGAAAGAAGATGTAAAAAGAAGAAAATACAAGAAAGAGGGAAGGAAAAAATGGAAGAAAAGAGAAGAAAAGAGGAGAGGAAAGAAGAAAACAAAAGCCAAGAGAAAAGAAGAAAAGATAAAAAAGAAAAGAAAGCAGATATGAAAAGAAAAAGACGAGTAGAAAAGATATGACAGGGGAAGAAAAGAGAAGAAAAGAGCAAGGAAGAGAGCGAGCAAGGGCGGGCGTCGTAATCCCCGGGCCGCGCGTGGTGGGCGGGCTACGGGATACAAGGTCAGGCTACACACACACACACACACGGGCGGGCGCGACCCTTATGTGGCCGGCGCCGCGCGGGGGTGTGTATGGACTAATGGACGCGGGCATAAAACAGCTTGCATCGCTTGTGTCGGGCAGTGTATGCTAATATTGATCCCCCTCGACTCTGGATATGAAAAAAGAGGAAAGGAAGAAGGCTGATGCACACACACACACACACACACACACACACACACACACACACACACACACACACACACACACACACACACACACACACACACACACACACACACACACACACACACACACACACACACACACACACACACACACACACACACACACACACACACACTTATGCTTACACAGATATACACACGCCTTACATCTTCTCATATACACAGACGCATATGGCTGTTTAAGAGCGTACACCACACACACACACACACATGGTGTGACTTTTAGACTATGTGTGTGTGTGTGTGTGTGTGTGTGTGTGTGTGTGTGTGTTCTCTCTCTCTCTCTCTCTCTCTCTCAGTACAAGTGGTAAAGAAGGTTCCTGTTGAGTTATTTTACGCTAATATTTCTCGTGTGTGTGTGTGTGTGTGTGTGTGTGTGTGTGTGTGTGTGTGTGTGTGTGAGCGGGGAGGACAGCTAATATTTCGTGTTGAAGATGTGTGTTTCTGCGAGTGTGTGTGTGTGTGTGTGTGTGTGTGTGTGTGTGTGTGTGTGTGTGTGTGTGGCGAGGTGTCGACGGGGAGGAGAGATACGATCGTTTTCTTGTTGTTGTAGTTGTTCCTGGCGGGGCAGATGATGGAGGAGGAGGAGGAAGAGGCAGAAGAAGAAAAGGAAGCAAGAAGAAGAAGAGGAAGAAGTCTCGGTCAAGGAATCTGAATATTGTTAAAAGAAATACGAAGCAACGCGTTTCTGTGCTGTATTTTATCTCCCTTTTCTTGCTTTTTCACGGCGCGGAAAAATAATCAAGTGATGTTATCTTCGAGGGCGTGGAGGTGGTGGTAGTGGAAGGAGGTAAGGGGGAGGGTGGTGGGTGGTGGTGTGGGTGGTGGGTGGTGGTGATGATGGAAAAGGAGTGAGGAGGGGAGGTGGTTAGGTAAGGTAAGGTCTGTTGTAGTGGTGATGGGTAAGGAAGGGAGGTGGAGATGGATAATGGTGGTGGTGGTGGTGGTTAGGGAGGGGTTTACATGGTCAGGTGGTGATGGTGGTGGTGGTGGTGGTGGTGGTGGTGGTGAAGGTGGTGGGGCGGTGATGCAGTAAGGATAGGTCAACATCAATGGTGGTGGTGGTGGTGTTTTGGTGATACGATAGGAAGGGGTCAACATTGGGTGGTGATGGTGGTGGTGGTGGTGGTGGTGGTGGTTGGTGTGATTATGGTAGGAAAACAAAACAAAAATATAAATACAACACTAACAAAACTCAAATACTCTCAGAAATAATTATATAAACGTTAAAAAATCGCAAACGTTAATAGGTACAATTGTTATAACCAAATGAAAAGAAAGACCTAAAATTATCTAACGTTTCAGAATCACAAACGTTATTAAGTACAACAAATAGTACAACGAAAACTGAAAAGAACCTGAAATTATCAAACGTTTCAGAATCACCAACGTTGTAAATAAAAGTACAAAGGTTACAACAAAAAGGACCCAAAATTCAAAAGCAAATGCGTGTGAGATAATACAGGACCTCACGATGAGGAAAAAGGAAGAAATAAAACAGCTGATAATGGCGAGTCTTTTCTGGGGATAATGTTCGTTGTGGGAGGTCCTCGGTGTGTGTGTGTGTGTGTGTGTGTGTGTGTGTGTGTGTGTGTGTGTGTGTGTGTGTGTGTGTGTGTAGATAAAACCTGAAATACGAACATGTCCTTTTTACTCATTTTCCTCATTTTTATCTTTTACACGCGAAAACACACACACACACACACACACACACACACACACACACACACACACACACACACACACACACACTCACACTATCCTTTTGGTCTTCGTTTTGTCTTTGATTAAAAAAATGAAAGTTAATTTATATATATAAAATAAAAAATATGTATGTACTTAATATAGGGAAGAAAAGTTAAGGTAAAGTTGGCTGCAAACACTGCTTAGTAACCTGCAAAGAAAGATTAAATAAAGATATAAGTAAGGGAACATTTTATTAGTTTCAGTACCTAATATATGTAAGAGTAAGTTGATATTTTTATTGTTCATTAAAATATTGGATGTTGTACACGATCTATTTTTTTTATTTTGCGTGACTCGAGACATTTTCTCTTCTTCGCCTCAACATTAACATCCAAACAGATAAAGATTTCAAACACACTAAAAAAAAAACAAGGAATACAATTTTAGGGATTTTCTATTTTCACGTTAAACATTACAAGAATATAATTGATTTGCTTTCCATTTCCGAGAGAGGGGAGAGGAGAGGAAAGGAAAGGAGAGGAGAGGAAGAGGAGAAAAGGGTGTCTATGGAAGTGTTAGCGCTCTGCATTATGAAACTGAGTAATAGAGGATGGGCGAGATGGCTGTAGTCTGGGGCGGTGGAAAAAGACTCTTCAATGACGGCCAGGAACGGAACGGGACGGGCGGCATGCAGTCAGACAAACACGGATATGACCACGACGGAATGATACCTGTCAGTTTGGGTCCTGATAGGGCGGGCCAGCACCGGGCGGGGCTGGACCATAAGGGGGGGGGCTTGCCAAACACCGGTGGGGGGGGGTACTTGGACGGGGCGAGGCGGGGAGAGAATGGTTAGGTCAAAACGGGGCAGATGGAGCGAAGAGAGAGAGAGAGAGAGAGAGAGAGAGAGAGAGAGAGAGAGAGAGAGAGAGAGAGAGAGAGAGAGAGAGAGAGAGAGAGAGAGAGAGGGGGGCAGGCAACATCAGCAGAGCACCTTTTAAACATCGCGTCGCGTCCCTTCGTCACACACGGCTGATTATTCAAGCCCGTGGATGCATGGCTGATGAGGTTACGTGGGCCGTGGACACCTATAATCGATCCAGCTAACTCGGCGTTTTAGAGAAGCTATTTATTGGAGGTGCGTTGGTAGCAGTGTTCTTTATCGTGGCGAGTCTAATCTGCACCTCCTTACGTGATCTTTATCGCATCTAGTGCAGAGAGAGAGAGAGAGAGAGAGAGAGAGAGTGTGTGTGTGTGTGTGTGTGTGTGTGTGTGTGTGTGTGTGTGTGTGTGTGTTCTCCACAATTGAGTTAACGTACATGATCGTTTTCTTGATACTGTGTTTCTAGAGTCTCTCTCTCTCTCTCTCTCTCTCTTCTCTCTCCCCCCACCCCCCCTGCCTGCTCCCTTCCCTTCCCCAGCACACACTCTGTTTCTCGTCTCATCTCGGCCTTGTATCGCCTTCGTTTTATTTTCCATCCATATCATTTGCCTCGAGTTGCTTCTTCTTACATTATTCATTTGTCTTATCGCGGGTATCGCCTTTAAGTGTATATTCTCCTCGTCCTTTTTAACTTCCTTATTCGTGCGGCATCATCTCGCTAACGGCTCTTTGTTCGGCCCGTGCAATTACTCCCTTCATCTGCCTTGAACTCATTCTGTCTCCGTTTTGCTGTTTTGATATCATCTTGGTTATGTTTAGCTCCTCTGTGTGTGTGTGTGTGTGTGTGTGTGTGTGTGTGTGTGTGTGTGTAGTCTTTATTTGCATGTCAATGTTTTTGCTCCTCTCTCTCTCTCTCTCTTCTCTCTTCTTCTCTTCTCTCTCTCTCTCTCTCTCTCTCTCTCTCTCTCTCTCTCTCTCTCTCTCTCTCTCCTGTTTTTTGCTTTGATCGTATCTTTTATACATGCTATCGTCTCAATCTCTCATAAAGGTTTTATCTGCAATATTGTTATTATTTTCATGTTATCTTTGCTTCTTGTTTGTTTTTTATATTGATATTTTATCTTATTTTTTTTCTTCGTCTCTCCAATATCATATAATTTGTTTGTGGCTACTTCTGCAGTCATCATCTTTTTTTCGTAGGTGTTTTATCTTCTTTCCGATCTCCTTTTTATCTGTCTTTTTCATTCTCTTAATCTAAAACAAGTTATCTTCCTGATCTCCTTTTTATCTGCCTTTCTTCTTTCATCCTCAATCTAAAACAAGTTATCTTCCTGATCTCCTTTTTATCTGCCTTTCTTCTTTCATTCTTAATCTAAAACAAGTTATCTTCCTGATCTTCTTTTTATCTGCCTTTCTTCTTTCATTCTCAATCTAAAACAAGTTATCTTCCCGATCGATCTCCTTCTTATTTGCTTTGTTTTCATTCTCCCATTTCAAAACAACAGCCAAAAGAAAAAGAAAAGGGAAGAGGTGAGCGAAAAGTGAGCATGAAATGAACGTTTTTAGTATCCTATCACATCGAAGTAGTGTAACAGCGAGTAGATGGACAATTGTTGCGGTGGAAATTTCGATGCGACAGTATATTGTAGTCTTATAATAAAAGCAAACACCGGGCCATTTGATACCCCGTACGTGTGTTCAAAGAAGGCATAACAGTAGATTTAAGTTTCATCCTCTTACTATCGAGAATTGCTGTGCTGGAAATTTCAATGCGGCAGTATATAGTAGTCTTATAATAACTCCAATCACCGAGCCATTTGATTCCTCGTACATGTGTACAAAGAAGGTGTATCAAAATTGAAGTCTCATCTCTAGCTTCCAGGAATTACTGCGCTGGGAACTTCGATGCGACATTGTATAGTGATCTTACTGCCCCAAACACCGGACCATGTGACCCCGTGTGTGCGAAACAGACCTCTCTTCTGGCCTTTTATTTTTCACTCTTTTACTAGAGCATCATTTAGCGGGCTCTTGATTTTCTGTGTGTTATGTATTCCCTTTAGCTGTTTCCATTGATGAAGAATAAAAAAGAGGGTAGGGAAATGCGGATACGGACTAGAGTATAATAAACCATTTGACTCAGTTCAGGAGGGACAGGCATTTGTAAGTAGTATCTGGAAGGGTGATTATGGAAGGAGGGAGGGAGGGCTGCTATCAGGACGGCTTGAACGGGAGAGCAGCGAAGCGTGACGATAGCTATTAGGCGAGAAGGAGAGAGAGATCGAGGCTGTGAGGGATGAAGGGAGGGAGAGTAGGCGGAAGTGATGGATAAGAGAGGGAGAGGAGGCGAGATGGGAGGGTGTGAGTGAGAGGTAATATAAGGATAAGCTTCTGAGGGCAAAACACTGAGGGATGCTGCCGTGTGGTGAGGTGTTAGGAAGGACATGGAGAAAGCGAGGATACAGTGATACAGACAAGATCGATTGGAAGTGAACGAGTATAGAACATGTATATAAGTGTGAGGACAGGAAATAGATACACATATGAGGAAAAACTGAAGTATTAAAGAGACGAGATGGGATGGGAGGAAGAGGGAAGGAATGAATATAGATAGACATTAGTATTGGTAGTGAGTGGGGTAGCCATAATTTTGAGGAAGAAAGCAAGGACAGGAAGGTAATAGATGGGGTGGGAAGGAATGAGGATACAAAGGCATGATAGTAAATACATATTCGAGTAAAGTAACCAGAGAGAGAAAGATGAGGAAGAAAGCGAGGAAGGAAGTAGTGGCGTAGAGACTGGAAGCAATGACATGGGAAGCGAGAAGCAATGTTGACAACCTCACGTTAGGACAGGTCTAGTGGTAGCCAGAGAGAAAGCAAAGAGGGACGCAGTGAGCCCGAGAATAGACGGTAAGGAATGAGATGGGGCGGGACAGGACGGGGCGGGGCGCTTATAGCATGCCAGACGCTAACTTGTCGACAGTCACTGGAAATGATCATCATAATTCCTTCCTCATTGATAGTGGCTGCAGTCTTGGCCGGGGGTTAATGTTGCTAAGACACGCATCTACTGAGAGAGGGAGGGAGAGAGGAGGCTGGGAGGGAGGGATGGAGGAGAGGTAGGCTGTGGCATTGAGATTTTTAAGAGGAGGAGGAGGAGGAGGAGGAAGGAAGAGGAGTAGGAGGAGGAGGAGGTGGTAATGATATGAGCAGGGTATGAATCTGTGTGTGTGTGTGTGTGCGTGTGCGTGAGAGAGAGAGAGAGAGAGAGAGAGAGAGAGAGAGAGAGAGAGAGAGAGAGAGAGAGAGAGAGAGAGAGAGAGAGAGAGAATAAAATGCTAATAATGATAGGATCAGTGGTGGTTATGGTGGTGATGATGGTGGGATAGTTACGGCCGAGGAGGAGGAGGAGGAGAAAGAAGGAGGAGGAGAAGGAGGTGGTACTTATGGCAGTGGTGGTGGTTATGGTAGTGGATATTAACAAGAAGAATAAATCATAAAGAGGAAGAAAATAAATGAAAGGAAAACGTAAGAATAAAAAAACGTGATGTTAAGAAAAGTAGACAAAAGAGGAAAAAATGAAGACTAAAAGAAAAAGAAAAAAAAAGATCAAGAATGAAGACAGAACGAGAAGGATAGAGAAAAAAAGACACAGGGAAAAAGAAAAAGAGAAAAAAACAAAGAATAAGAAAAAGAGATAGAGAATAACGATGATAAGGTGAAAATGAGGACGGGCGGACCACACCTGCGAGCACCTGGAGATGGGCGCCAATCAGTGTGAGGGAGGGAGATGAAGTGAGGAGGCGCCGGGTATCGCGCTGAGGAGGGGAAATGAGGCGTGAGGAAACAAATGAAGTGTCGAGGAGGAGGAGAAGTTAGTCTGAATGTTTTTATCCTCTTCACCGAGATTGATATGAGTTTGAAATGGTTGGGTGATGATGAAGGAACAAGAGGAGGAGGAGGAAGAGAAGATGAGGTGCAAGAAGAAGAGGAGGTAGAGGAGGAGAGGAAGAAAGGAGTGAGGGGAAGGAGGAGGAAGGAAGAATTACAGATTAAAAAAGCAAAAAAAAAAAAATTATTAGAATGGGCAATAAAAGAAACAATTAAACACACACACACACACACACACACACACACACACACACACACACACACACACACACACACACACACACACAATCCCGCCCTCCATCCCAACCCCCATCACACACACACCATTCCACAAAGCCCATAACACATAATTTACGACGCGTCTCCTACCACTCTTGATCTATGTCATGCGCCTCGGCCTCTGCCTCTTATGGCCTGCTGGGTATGATTATATTGTATCATTAAGCGGACCAGATGCAGCGCGGGCCCCAAAAGATATGTGTTGTGCGCCGCCGGACGACTGTGTGGTTATACTCTCTCTCTCTCTCTCTCTCTCTCTCTCTCTCTCTCTCTCTCTTTTTGTTCCCATTTTTCTTTTTTCTCGTCTTCATTAATTTTTCTTTTCTTCTTTTTCTTCTTTTTCCTTCTCTCTCTCTCTCTCTCTCTCTCTCTCTCTCTCTCTCTCTCTCTCTCTCTCTCTCTCTCTCTCTCTCTCTCTCTCTCTCTCTCTCTCTCTCTCTCTCTCTCTCTCTCTCTCTCTCTCTCTCTCAGGTTCGGCCGGGCATTTAACGAGTAATTAATGGCGCTGAGGAGACAGAGGGCCAGAAAAAAGCTTATTAACTGATTAATGCCGCGCTTTATTTAATCGCCCGGCCACTAACTGTTCAGCGCTGTGCCTTACCTCAGCTTCCTTCACCCTGCGGTTTAGCTACGTGTGCTGGTGGCGGCGGCGGAGGTGATGGTGCTGGTGTGTACGTGGGAAGAGATGCTGCTTGAGGCTCTTCTGGTGCTGGATGATGACAAGGAGATGAAGATTATAAAAGCGGGTTAAATAGAAAGAGAGACGTAAGGGTAGGTAAGAAAGGAGATCACAGTTTGGCGGGTAGAAGAAAAAGAGGAGCAAGAGATGGAAGGAGATTGTAGCTCGGGTGTAGAAGAAAGTGAGGAAAAGTAAGAGGAGGAGGAGGAAGATTATAGAGGGGGCCTGATAAAAGAGAGAGAATTAAGAGAAGGAAGAAGGAGATAGGGGAAAGTTAAAAAGAAAGAGA
Organism: Eriocheir sinensis; assembly: GCF_024679095.1. Taxonomy (NCBI): domain Eukaryota; kingdom Metazoa; phylum Arthropoda; class Malacostraca; order Decapoda; family Varunidae; genus Eriocheir; species Eriocheir sinensis. Next base: position 680,612 of record NW_026110684.1, read on the forward strand.
GAAGAAGTAAGAGGAGGAAGAAGAAGAGGAGGAGGAAGAGGAGAAGTGTCAAAGGAGAAGCAGCAAAAGAATGAGAAGAAATGAGAAAAATATGAAAAAAATGTAAGAATATTAATAAAAATCCATTATCAATAACAAACATTATAATAGGAAGAAGAGAGAGAAAAGAGAAAGTCATTCCCCGAGAGGAGGAGGAGAAGAAGAAAGAAGATAAGAAGCAGAGGAAAAAGATGACTAAGAACAATGACAACAGAAAATAACAAAAGGAAGAGGAAATAAAAAAGAAAGGAAAGAAAGGAAAGGATGAACATTACCAAAAAAAAAAAAGATTGCAATAAGAAAATAATCAAAAGGAAGAAGGTTATAAAGGAAAGGAAGAATAAATAAGAGGAAAATAGAAGAAAATAAAGAAAGGAAACAGAGAAAAGGTAAAGAAGAAGAAGAAAGAAGAAAAAAAGCGAAGAAAAAAGAAGGGAGGAGGAGGAGGAGGAGGAGGAGGAGGACGTAATAATAATAACAATAAGAAAAAAAGGAGGAGGAGGAGGAGGATATGTATTGCCAGAGGGAGGAGGTGTGGGAGGGAGGCTGTAGAGAAAGAGGAGGTGGAGGAGGAGGAGGAGGAGGAGGAAAAGATGGTGATTGTCAGGTAAGGTCGAGGTGCGAGAAGCTTAATTTCTGTCCAGGTAAATTGCGAAGGAGAGGAGGAGGAGGAGGAGGAGGAGGAGGAGGAGGATGAGGGGAGGAGGAGGAGGAGGAGGAGGAGGAGGAGGAGGAGGAGGAGGAGGAGGAGACTTTTTCATTACGTTCTGACACACACACACACACACACACACACACACACACACACACACACACAAGCAATCAATCAGCAGGACACAGAGAGAGACAAACAGATAGACAAAGAGATAGAGAGAGAGAGAGAGGCACAACCGGACACAGAAATATGGTCCGTTCCTCTTGTGTGGTGTGGTGAGTGGTGTGGCATAGTGTGGTGTGGTGTGGCTGGGTGTAGTGTGTTGTGGTGTTGGAAGGGAGTATAGTGTGTTGTAGTATGGTGTGGTCTGGAGTGTGGTGTGTTATGTGGTGTGGGGTAATGTTGTTTGGTGTGGTGCTGTGTGGTCCCCTGTGATATGCAGTGTGGTGTGGTGTGGTTGGTGTGGCGCAGCATGGCGTGGTGTGGCTTGGTGTGGTGTGGTCATCCCCGCGACACTTTAGGAAGACATTAATCAAAGGCGGACAAGTTTACTGAGCACCGCTGCTGTCGCCTCGTCCGCCCGCTGCCTCGTCATGGTGCCTTTGTCTGGGCCTGCATGTGGTCTGCCTTATCCTCCCCTGCCCTGCCCTGCCCTGGCCAGCCCTGCCCTGCCCTGCCCTACCCTACCCTGCTCCACCCTACCTTGGCTATCCCTGCTATCCTATTGATTTCGCTCCTGCCTCGGTCTGCATGTTGTCTGCCTTACCCTGCCGTGCCCTGCCCTGCCCTACCCTACCCTGCTCCACGCTACCTTACCCATCCCTGCTTCCCTATTGATTTCGCTCCTTCCTCAAAGGAACACAAAGGAACACAAAGGAAGAACAAACAACAGCAGACCTGCTGGTCCTTACGAAGTTGTTTGTGACAAGCTACACTAACTATCTAATCAAGGGTGGAAGATGAAGGACAGCAAAGGCGAAGGCTCCTCCCCACCCCCCAATCCCTCCAGCCAAAGCTGGCAGGACAGGAAAAAGAACCATGCAGCATGGAAAAACTGCATGGAAATTATGTAGGAAAGAGGAAAGAACTACCATTACTGCTACCACTAACCGGGCGATAAAAGCGGACAAGGACACCAGTATTCGAAAGAACTTAACGTTATTACGACAAGGAGTAATATCTTAGTTGCTGGTTGGATTCAAAACACTTGTCTAATCTATTCTTGAAGGCCGTAACTGTTGTACTATCAACGACATCACAAGGTAGAGAGTTCCAAACATTAACAACTCGATTGAAGAAAAAGTGTTTAGCTTCGTGGGACGAGAATCTTTTACCACTTATTTTCAAATTGTGATTTCTTCTTGTTCTATTTGATCGATCAGTTGTAAAGTAATCTTCCGCATTAATATCACTGAATCCTTTAAACATTTTAAACACTTCTATTAGATCGCCTCGCATTCTTCGTTTTGATAGGCTGAATAAATTAACTTCTTTTAGCCTTTGTTCATATGACAAATTTCTCAACCTAGGAATCATCTTTGTTACTCTTCGTTGGACCCGTTCCAACTTTTCTATGTCTTTTCTGTAGTAGGGAGACCAAAACTGTACACAGTACTCTAGACGGGGTCGAACCAACGAATTATACAGTTTTAATATTACTTTTTCCGATTTATTATTAAAGACTCGTCCGATGAAGCCAACCAATTTGCAGTTTTAACTACCTCTGAAAAATGCTGACCGGGCTTTAAATCGCTTGATATAGTGATTCCAAGATCCTTTTCTTTACTTACTGCAGAAAGTTGTTGACCATTCATTACGTACCGAACGCGATTGTTATTTTTTCCGATGTGCAACACTTTACATTTCTCAACGTTAAATTTCATTTGCCATTGATTGGCCCAACGTGCAAGTCGATCTAGATCTGATTTTAAAGCTTCTTCGTCGAGTGTCGCAGCTACTTTACTAGCAATTTTTGTGTCATCAGCAAATTTTGATACTTTGCAAGTGAGCCCATCATCGATATCATTAACATAAATTAAGAAGAGCATGGGGCCAAGCACTGATCCTTGAGGTACGCCGCTTTTGACATCGAGCCAATTAGATGTAACACCGTTTAGAACTACTCTCTGTTTCCGCTCAGAGAGCCAGTCCGCAAGTCAATTGTGAATGTTACCCGAGATACCGTGCGCCAGTAGTTTGCTGAGCAATCGTTGGTGAGGGACCTTATCAAATGCCTTTTGAAAATCCAGATATATGATATCTACTGATCTGCTTTCATCGAACACCTCAAAAATATAGTGAAAAAAATCAAGTAAGTTAGTCAAACACGAACGTTTACTACGGAAGCCATGTTGTGAATTATTTATTATATTATTTTCTTCGAAGAATTTCACCATATTGTCGCGAATGATAGTCTCCATTAACTTACAAACAATAGATGTCAGGCTAATTGGTCGATAGTTTCCTGGATGAGACTTGTCCCCCTTTTTGAAAATTGGTGTGACATTTGCAAGTTTCCAATCCGACGGAACTTTTCCAGCTGTTAAAGATTTATTGAATATGATGGAGAGCGGTTTACAAATTTGATGTTTGATTTCTTTTAAGACCCTAGGGGTAATTTTGTTTGGATGTGATCTATCTTACCCTGTCCTGCCCTGCCCTGCCTTACCCTACCCTACCCTACCCTTGCCTGCCCTAACCTACCTTGCCCTTCCATGCTTAGCTATTGATTTTGCTCCTGCCTCAGTCTTCATGTGGATTTCCTGCCTTGCCTTGCCTTGCTCTAACCTATCCTTCCCAACCCTTCTTCCCATACCCCTCCCCTGCTCGCCTAACTTAACTTTACCTAACCTAACCTAACCTAATCTAACCTACCCTACCTTGCCTATCCCTTCTTGCTTTACCCCTCTCCTGCTCGCCTAACTTAACCTAACCTAACCTAACCTAATCTAACCTAACCTACCTTGCCTAACCCTTCTTCCCTTGCCCCTCCCCTTGCTTGCCTTTCCTCTGCATTTTCTCTTTCTTTTCTCTCTTTCCTCTTCCTCAGGCCACCCTACCTTGCTCTCCTCTCCATCCCCTGCCTTAGTCACCCTCACTTTTCATGCATTTCATTTGCCTTCTCCGCTCTTTCATGCTCCTCCTTTCCCTGTCGTTCCCGCCCTTATCCTTCCATGGTTGTTTTGTATCCTCTTGTCATTGTGTTTATTTGTCCTGGCCTGTCCTTGTGTTTCCTCTTGTCCTTGTGTTTCCTTGTCCTGGCTTGTCCTTGTGTTTCCTCTACCGGTGTGGCTCAATGTCCCTTCTCTCGGCATTCATGTTTTTTTGCTTCGCACCGGAGTGTTCTTGCCCCTCCCTCCCTCCCTCCCTCCCTTCTTGCCTCAGTCTTGTCCTTCATCGTCTTTAGGTTCATCCAATACCTTTTCACCTGCTTCCTCCTTTAATCGTCCTTCTTGCCCATGTCCTGCTCTCCCTCTGCTTCATCTTGGCCTTCTTTGGGGTGCCCTTGCCTTTTTTCTCCTTTCCTCTCTGCTTTGCTTCGCCCTTTCTGCTTTCTGCTCCTGCTTTCGTATTTCCCGCCTGCCCTGCTCTCCCTGCTGCTTGTCTTTCCCTTCTTTGGTGTGTCTTTACCTTCCCCCTTACTCCTTCCTTGCCTATCTCCCTGCTTCACCCTCTCTGCTTCTCCCTGCTTCTGCTCTTCTCGTGTTTCACTCCCTTCAGCCTCCTGTGTTCCCTTCTCTCTGCGTTGCTGCAAATACTTATCTTAAGGTTTTCTTTCTTCCTTTTGATTGTTCTTGATTCTTCTCTTCCTCCATCTCCCTTTTCGTGTATTCCGTCTTTCTGGTCTGTCGTATCTATCCCCCTTATCTTCTTCCTTTCTCTCTCCTCCTCTTGTCTTCTCTCGTTTGCCCCGATTTCAATTATTTTAATCTTTCTTATCTCTGGTTAAGCTCACTGTCTCTCTCTCTGTTTTCCTCCCCTCCCTCCGCTCCTTCTCCTTCTCCTCCTTCTCCGCCTCCCCTTCTTTGTTTTCATGTTCCTGTTCTTCTTTTGCTTAAACTATCATTTTCCTTTGTCATTTATTACTTACCTCTCTCCTTTCTGTTGTTTTACTTCTCCTCCTTCATGTTTTCCCTTCCTCCTCCTCCTCCTGGTCATCCTCACTCTCCTCCTCCTCCTCTTCCAGTGACGATGACGAACTGGTTTCAGAGTCGACTTTCCGTATTAAGGCGATCGGAACCCTTTTTTTGTCCCTCGCATCCTCTTGCATTCGGTTTTAAGCCTTGTGTTTAGCTATCATATTTTTGCCTTATTTTTTGCCTCACTTTTTGTCTTGATCGTGTTGTTCCGGCTGTCAAGGTTTTGCTGGTCCTGAATGAGCTCTCAATCTCCTCGCCCATCAACACCCTAGCAGCCTCTCTTTTTCTTCTTCTTCTTCCTCTTCTTCCTTTTCCTTCTACTCCGCTTACTCAGTCTCTCTCTTTCTCTCTGTTTATTTGTTAATGTGGATATTTTTTTTTTTCCCATTCCTCTTTCTTTTGTATGATATAATTTCCTTTTTTTCTCCTCCTCCTCCTCCTTCGTTTGTTCAGTCTCTCTCTTTCTCTGTTTGTTTGTAAAGTTAGATTATTTTTGTTGTTTTTCATTTCCTTTTTCGTTTGCGTTCTAATTATTTTTCTTTTTCTCCTCCTCCTCCTCCTCCTCCTCCTCGTCATCTTTTTTCAATCCTTCATCATACTTTCATCCTTCATCACCTCCAAACCTTCAATTCATCTCCTTCCTTCTCTTCCTCCTCCTCCTCCTCCTCCTCCTCCTCCTCCTCCTCCTCCTCCTCCTCCTTCTCCTCCTTCTGCTCCTTCACTCCCTTGTTGGACGTCCTCACACTTTGTCAACATCATTTTGCTTTAGATTGACGAAGAGCAGTTTCTCCTCCTCCTCCTCCTAGCTCCTCCTCCTCCTCCTCCTCCTCCTCCTCCTCCTCCTAGCTCCTCCTCCTCCTCCTCCTCCTCCTCCTCCTCCTCCTCCTCCTCCTAGCTCCTCCTCCTCCTCCTCCTCCTCCTCCTCCTCCTCCTCCCCTACAGACTCCCGAAAGAGCAAGAAAATGAATCCCCGACGCCCAGCAGCGAGAGGTTAAGTGATAAACAAGGGACACCGCGTCTCCAAACATAGACTCAATCCGGAGTGTTTTAAACGTCCCGCTGCTCGACCCTCCTGCCCCAGCCCTTCACACACGCCTTACCCTTCCTCCCTTCACCCTGTTGTCTCGCCCTCGCCTCTCCCGCCCCGCTCACCCGCCCACCCGACCACCCTCTCCCACCCTTCCTTCCTCCACTACCACCACCTGGCCTCCTCCACTACCACTGCAGCATCCATTCTCGACTCCACTTTGCCAACCATCGCCATCTCACTACCTCCACCAGTCCCTACCACAATATCCTTCATCCTGCCTCTCTCCCTCTCTACCATCATCATCAGCACCAGCTCCTAACCATCATCTCCACTCTCAGATCCTTACCTTACCAAACTCCACTATTACTATGGTCAGCCAACACTTGCCCATTCTCTCTCTCTGCTTACCTTTTCACCTGTATTCTCCATCCACCACCCAATATTTACCTTCCTCCCATCTCCACCACCACCTAGTCACCCCCTGATCTTCTTACCTTCCTCAAATCCACCGCTATTTCTACAGCCCTCCACCGCGACCACCACATACTCTTTTGATTTCCTTCCTACCCCCCTCCCCATCGTACTGTCTCCAGCGTCCATTCCCTTCCACTCTTTTGAAATTCATTCCACCTATCTATCCACTCAGTATCACCATTCCCTCATCCACTTATCTAATCTTCCCTTGCAACTCTCTCTCCTTTTCTTTTACTGTCCCTCCACTTTTAAATTCTCCACTCACCACTCGTCTTCCAGTGACCAATTCTTCCACCAAATAACTTTCACCTCATCCACAATACAGTATCACTCTCTACTCTGTTTGCTTCTCCACTAACCGCTTATTCCATCCACTCCACTCGTATCAAACAACTTTCTCGCACCATCCACCTCTCCACCTCTCTACTGCCACTCCTCCACCTTCCCCTCCACCAAGCCCGTAAAAGCCTCCACTCTCTCCTACAATCCATTACTCTCAAATTTGGCCTTACCTTTCCACTCCTCTCCACTTTATTAATTACCACACGCCCTCCACCCTCTCTATAATCCACCTCCTCCACCCATGCAGGCCTTCTTCACCCAAATTTAGTATCCTTCTCCTCCTCCTCCTCCTCTTCTTCCACCCTACCGGTCTCCTTACATATCCTGAGGGCGTGAGAGAGAGAGGGAGGGAGAGGGGGAGAGAGAGAGAGGGAGAGGGACGAAAAGAAGGAGAGGGAGAGAAAAGGAAGGGTGCAAGGAAGTAAGCAAGCAAGCAGGCATAAAAATAATAGTATACAGAACACAGGTAATAGAAATAAAAAAAAAATGATGTTTTATTTTTATTTTTTGATGAGCATATTTTCTTTTTTTTATATAACGTGTGTTTTTTGTCATTTTTATCTTTTTCGTTTTCTTATCCACTTGTTTTAGAATCTCGTATCTCTTCGCTTCTCTTCACCACTTTCTATCTCCTCGTCTCTTCCCGACTCCTTGTATCTCCTCGCCTCTCCTCAACTCACTGCATATCCCTCCTCTCCTCAGCTCTCTTCTCCTCGCCTCTCTTCACCTCCTTTTATCTCTTCTCTCTTTTTCCTGTATCTTTTCGCCTCTCTTCATCTCTTTCTATCTCCTCGCCTCTCCTAGACTCCAAGTATCTCCTCGCCTCTCCTCAACTCCCTGCATTTCCCTCCTCTCCTCAACTCTCATCTCCTCGCCTCTCCTCACCTCCTTTAATCTCTTCGCCTCTCCTCTATTTCCTGTATCTTTTCGCCTCTCTTCACCTTTTCTGTCTCCTTGCCTTTCTCGACTCCCTCCTCGTCTTCTGGTGATGGAGTGGCCGTGTGCTGTCCTGACAAGACGTAGAAATTAATGGTCCACGTAAAACACACTCTCTCTCTCTCTCTCTCTCTCTCTCTCTCTCTCTCTCTCTCCACGATTTAATTTTCTTATCTACTAAATACGATCATTCATTGCTTGTCAACACTCTCCTTAGCACGAGAGAGAGAGAGAGAGAGAGAGAGAGAGAGAGAGAGAGAGAGAGAGAGAGAGAGAGAGAGAGAGAGAGAGAGAGAGAGAGAGAGAGAGAGAGAGAGAGAGAGAGAGAGAGAGAGAGAGAGAGAGAGAGAGAGAGAGAGAGAGAGAGAGAGAGAGAGAGACACACACACACACACACACACACACACACACACACACACACACACACACACACACCTATATACATCCTCTCCTCCTGTAAGCCATCTCCGGGTCTTCCTCCTCCTCCTCCTCCTCCTCCTCCTCCATCTCCTCCTTAGTCATCGCCCCGTCCTCGTCTTCCATCCCAGGTGAGGGCACACACACCTGGATTAATTACCCTCCCGGTGACCACCTGAGCGCTACTACATTTCAAGGGAAGGCAGCGGCGTGAACAATGGTCGGCGGCCTTTTACGGGGCGCGGGATGAAATTTATATAGGGAGACAAATACGGTGTGTACCGAGCCGACGCTTTAGGAGGAGAAGGAACACAAAGGAACACAAAGGAAGAACAAACAACAGCAGACCTGCTGGTCTTTACGAGGTTGTTTGTGACAAGCTACACTAACTATCTAATCAAAGGTGGAAGATGAAGGACAGCAAAGGCGAAGGCTCCTCCCCAACCCCCCATCCCTCCAGCCAAAGCTGGCAGGAAAGGAAAAAGAACCATGCAGCATGGAAAAACTGCATGGAATTTATGTAGGAAAGAGGAAAGAACTACCATTACTGCTACCACTAACCGGGCAATAAAAGCGGACAAGGACACCAGTATTCGAAAGAACTTAACGTTATTACGACAATGAGTAATATCTTAGTTGCTGGTTGGATTCAAAACACTTGTCTAATCTATTCTTGAAGGCCGTAACTGTTGTACTATCAACGACATCACAAGGTAGAGAGTTCCAAACATTAACAACTCGATTGAAGAAGAAGTGTTTAGCTTCGTGCGACGAGAATCTTTTACCACTTATCTTCAAATTGTGATTTCTTCTTGTTCTATTTGATCGATCAAATGTAAAGTAATCTTCCGCATTAATATCACTGAATCCTTTGAACATTTTAAACACTTCTATTAGATCGCCTCGCATTCTTCGTTTTGATAGGCTGAATAAATTTACTTCTTTAAGCCTTTGTTCATATGACAAATTTCTCAACCTAGGAATCATCTTTGTTACTCTTCGTTGGACCCGTTCCAACTTTTCTATGTCTTTTCTGTAGTAGGGAGACCAAAACTGTACACAGTACTCTAGACGGGGTCGAACCAACGAATTATACAGTTTTAATATTACTTTTTCCGATTTATTATTAAAGACTCGTCCGATGAAGCCAACCAATTTGTTTGCAGTTTTAACTACCTCTGAACAATGCTGACCGGGCTTTAAATCGCTTGATATAGTGATTCCAAGATCCTTTTCTTTACTTACTGCAGAAAGTTGCTGGTCATTCATTACGTACCGAACGCGATTGTTATTTTTTCCGATGTGCAACACTTTACATTTCTCAACGTTAACCCGGTAGCAGCGACGGGCCAAATTTGTGGCTTTACCGTGTACCAGCGATGGGCCAAATTTCTGCCATGATATAAACCTCCCAAAATAGATGATGCATAAACTGATCACACATGCGTTGATATATATTATGAAATGGTTTGCGTGAGTGATGGTTCTTTCTTATTATTTTACTTAGGGGGGCCTTTAACCTAACCTAACCTAACCTAACCTAAGAAACGACCCCCGCAGCTACCGGGTTAAATTTCATTTGCCATTGATTGGCCCAACGTGCAAGTCGATCTATATCTGATTGTAAAGCTTCTTCGTCGAGTATCGCAGTTACTTTACTAGCAATTTTTGTGTCATCAGCAAATTTTGATACTTTGCAAGTGAGCCCATCATCGATATCATTAACATAAATTAAGAAGAGCATGGGGCCAAGCACTGATCCTTGAGGTATGCCGCTTTTGACATCGAGCCAGTTAGATGTAACACCGTTTAGAACTACTCTCTGTTTCCGCTCAGAGAGCCAGTCCGCAAGCCAATTGTGAATGTTACCCGAGATACCGTGCGCCAGTAGTTTGCTGAGCAATCGTTGGTGGGGGACCTTATCAAATGCCTTTTGAAAATCCAGATATATGATATCTACTGATCTGCTTTCATCGAACACCTCAAAAATATAGTGAAAAAAATCAAGTAAGTTAGTCAAACACGAACGTTTACTACGGAAGCCATGTTGCGAATTATTTATTATATTATTTTCTTCGAAGAATTTCACCATATTGTCGCGAATGATAGTCTCCATTAACTTACAAACAATAGATGTCAGGCTAATTGGTCGATAGTTTCCTGGATGAGACTTGTCCCCCTTTTTGAAAATTGGTGTGACATTTGCAAGTTTCCAATCCGACGGAACATTTCCAGCTGTTAAAGATTTATTGAATATGATTGAATATGGGGGAGGAGGAGACAGAAGAAGTGGTGGTGGTGGTGGTGGAGGAGGGGGAAAAGAAGAAAAAGTTGGGGGTGGTGGTGGAGGACGGAATGGAAAGGAAAATAAAAAGAAAATGTGAAGAACGGATGAGCAGGAGAAGGAAGGGAAGGAAGAAGAGGGGGTGGGGGTTGTGAGAAGGTGGGGAGTAGTGGTGGTGGAGGGGGAGAAGAAAAAGTTGGGGGTGGCGGTGGAGGACGGAATGGAAAGGAAAATAAAAAGAAAATGTGAAGAACGGATGAGCAGGAGAAGGAAGGGAAGGAAGAAGAGAGGGTGGGGGTTGTGAGGAGGTGAGGAGAAGTGGTGAAGGAAGGAGAGAAGAAAAAAAAGTTTGTGGTGGTGGTGGAGGACGGAATGGAAAGAAAAATAAGAAGAAAAGCGTGAAGATTAGATGGGAAGGAGAAGGAGAAGAAGAAAGAGTAGGAAAAGGAGACTCAAAACAAGGCTTCTTTTTTTATACTTCGCTTCTCTTTGTTTCCTCTATTATTTTTTTGCGGTAAACGAAAGCACATCAAACTAGAGTGAAGATTAAATGACAGACAGAAGAAGAGGCAAGAAGAGTAGGGAAGGGAAACTGTTGGCCCTGTTTTTAAATCGCATATATTTTTGTGTTGTGATTTATATATCTATTAGCTTTTACTCTTTTTAGGGGTAAGAAGAAGGCTGCGGTACAACAAAGCTCCTGTACATATAACGCAAGTGGTTTACAAATATGAATTACCAAATGGAGCCCCGAAAATGTCTTGATTGTTCTCCCTTCTAAAAAGATTCTAAGTGGCACAAGGGAGGAGGAATTACTGTAAAAGGAAGGACAGCTGTTTTTAGAGGTACTACTAAGCTGATGGATGGACAATTTAAAGTAGCTGTCTTGGCGTCCTTGTTTGTACGAAAAGAAGAATGATGTTTTTGTTTTCATCATATCATTCATCGTGTATTCATTTTATTTTTTTGTGCGTTGCGTCACTGGAGTTGCAATGATGCCAGTTTGAAAATGACAACGGGGAGACGAACGTGTTAGTTCAGCTATCATAAGTAAGTGTCTTTGTTTGATAAGAGAATATTTTTAGTTAAGTTTTCATTATTTTCGATTTTTTTTTTATACATCAACCTTTAACTGTATATAAATCGCATATGAAGGTTGCTATTAAATATATTCAGCGCCATATGACCACTGTAGTTCCTGCGCCATGACTTGATACCCAAATTAATCAATCATTTTTTATATTATATTACTCCTGCAAGATTGTTTTCCTTTTTATAGTGTATGCTTCGTCACGGCAGCTGTTGGGACGCCTCCACGAAAGCCCCAAGACAAGCATAAACATCAGACAAGTAGCCGTCAGAAGCGTCCTTGTTTTCTAAGAGGGAGAGAGGAAGAGGGCGAGAGAGATTTAATACTTTGTTCTGTATCATTAATCAACCGTGGTTAGAGTGGCCCTGGCAGGAAGGCTTATCTCGCGCGTGTGTGGGCAGCGAGATGGTGCGGCGCGGACATGTGTGTGTCGTGAATCATGTGTGCAATGTGCGTGTGTGTGTGTGCGTGTGTGTGTGTCGTGATATAATGTGTAATGGGTGTGTTAGGGAAGAGATCGAGTACTATCTCTTTTTTTTCTCTCCTCCTCCTCGTCCTCCTCCTCCTCCTCCTCCTCCTCCTCCTCCTCCTCCTCCTCCTCCTCCTCATCATCATCATCATCATCATCATCACCACCACCATCACCATCATCGTCATCCTGTCTCATCTCCTCCTCCGCCTCCTCCTCGTCCTCCTTCCTCCTCCTCCACCTCTTTGTCCTCGTCCTCCTTCCTTCTCTCCTCTCCTTCTCCTCCTTCTTCTTCCTCCTCTTCCATAAAGCACTGAGAAACACGGAAAGGCCCATGCACCTGTCCGCCACACAGCCCCTGGAGGCCCCCCCCCCCCCCTCATCCCCCGTCCCCCAATAATTAGCGTTAGTCTCTCTCCAAATTAGCGGCGCCGCTCTTATTAGCAGCGGTGGCCTGACCCTGAGACGCGTGCTGCCACCTGGCCCGTGTATCCTGAGGCGTGAACTTGCTCTCAGGCTTTTCTTGGGTCTTGCCTTTTGTGAGTTTCAGAGGCCGTGTTGTATCGTTTTTCGGGAATAACATTTTACCAAAGGGTCGGGTAAGGATGATAATCGGGCACAGCATGTTGCAGACCTTGCCCTAATCTATTCATTATTTTTCAGTTACAAGACGTGGATAACCAGAATATTATAAGAGTGACAGAAAAAGTGTTTCGTGCTGCGAAGATAGCGTGACGAGAGAGAGAGAGAGAGAGAGAGAGAGAGAGAGAGAGAGAGAGAGAGAGAGAGAGAGAGAGAGAGAGAGAGAGAGAGAGAGAGAGAGAGAGAGAATTTTCTATCATATGTATTTAATAATATGATTGGCAATGTAATGAAGGCAACTAATAATTCGTTTCGTCGGCAGTCATTAGTGTTGAAGATAACACTCATACATACCGGTCGTCAGCCTCCCTCGGACGGTCTTTCCTCCTCCCTATAACCTTAGCTCTTGTAATAGGGAGGATTAAAATTACTCTCTGGTATTTGTTAGTAAGGCAGTTTGATGCGGGAATTTTCCCCTCTCTTACCTATAATGTCTTTCTTAATACCACAAAACACGTATATTTGGTAATTAGGAAAATCTTGATCAGCATTCTAACTCCGTCTTTTACTCATAATGTCCTCGGTCTATTTTTATACCACAAAACACGTAATTTTAGTTATGAGAATTTGGATCGTTATATGTTATCAGGAGGTCGAGGGCGAGCAGTCATCGTAGCTCATAGTCTGGGTCACGACTCGCCCTCAGCTCCTCAGATCCTTAGTACTGATTCTTTAACTTGGTAACGATCCAACGTTCGATATTGGAGAGCAGGAATGTGATAATTATGTAGCCCCGTGGTATATGTATGTTTAGGTTTTCTCCTGGCCACTGATATATAATGGAGTGCAACTAAAACACATCAATAAATAGGTATGTTATGATATGTTCCTTTGCTAGTCATATGTTCCTTTGCGAATATCCTCCTTTACCAATCACACATTCCTCCACGAAGCCCAAGTAGCAACAGTTAAAGAAATAAATGATGAAAAAAATACAGCCCACGATTCCATTCGATCTATACGTAGCTAACAACGCAGCCACCATGACATCCTGGGTACAGCTTCTCCTCGCTTCTATTTATTGTTGTGATTCTCAAAGTGATTCCGATTCGCCCGTGTATAAATAAATGCCTCCGCGTCTGGTATTTATTTGATATTGAAAGACAAAAGTAATCGTCATTGTAAGTTTTTTCCTCCGGTGCTTTTGAGAACAGTAATGGCCTCTTTGAAGTTATAAATGACCCGTGTGTTAATTTGATATGGACGAGGAGGAGAAGGAGGAGGAGAGGGGCGAGGGGGAAAGAGGAAGGAGGAGAGGAAGGAGATAACTAGCAGGAACGACGAGGGCGACAAGGACGATTTGGAAGAAGAAGAAGAAGAAGAAGAAGAAGAAGAAGAAGAAGAAGAAGAAGAAGAAGTAGGAGAAGAAGACGTAGGAGAAGAAGAAGAAGAAGAAGAGTAGGAGAAGAAGAAGAAGAAGAAGAAGAAGAAGAAAAAGAAATAGAAGACGAAAATAAGTAGGAGAAACTAGAGGAGAAGTAACAGGAGAACATAAAGAAAGCAACGAGGATTAGGAGAAACAGCAGGACCAGAAATAGGGAGAGGAGACTAGGAGGAAGAGTAGAAGAGCATAAAAGGAAGAGTAGAAGGGGAACAGGATAAAAAAATAGGGAGAAGAGAAGTAGAAGGAAGGACAGGAGAACAGAGAGGAGGAAGAAGAGGAGCAGAAAGAGCAGAGGAGCAGAAATAGGTAGAAGAGAAAAAAGAGGACGAGGAGGAGGACAAAAAGAAGGCTGATGAGGATGAAAACGGGAACGCATGCGAGGACGAAGACGAGGACGAGGGTGAAATAGTCTAACGAGGAAAAGATGTAGCCAAAGATTGAAAACGATGACTAGAGTAAGAGAACGCTGACGAGGAAGAGGACGAGGACGAATAGAAAGACAAGTAGCAGGGTAAGAAAGGAAGTCTGACGAGGGTGAAAACGAAGACCAGTAAAAAGACACCGACGAGGACAAAGACGATTAGTAAGGGAAGCAAGAGGATAGATATAAGGAGGATGTTTGGGGCGGGCGCGGCAGGGATGGGGTCTGTGGTGGGGCCGCTCATTTCAGTACAATAGCGGCGGGAAGGAAGGAAGAAAGGAAGGTCGGCAGCGTACACCTGGTGATGAGAGGCGTGCATACCTGCCTCTAAATTAGTCCAGGTGTGTGTGTGTGTGTGTGTGTGTGTGTGTGTGTGTGTGTGTGTGTGTGTGTGTGTGTGTGTGTGTGTGTGTGTGTGTGTGTGCGTGTGTGAGACAGCCTTTGTGTAGATGGGCGGAGTAAAGAAAGAGAAAAATAAAGAAAGGAAGGAAGAAAGAAAAAAGGAGATGAATGAAGGAAGAAAGAAAGGGAGGAATGACTGAGAGAAGGAAGGAAGGAAGGAAGAAAGAAAGACCATGAAGTAAGTAAACAGAAAAGAAAGTGATCAAAGAAAATGAAACATTTAAAAGAAATAAAAAAAGAATGAGTAAAGATATGAACAAGAATTAAGAAAAAGAACAAGAGATAACATTTATGGAAGGAAGAGAAAGACAGTGAAAGAAAAAAAAATGAAAGAGAGAGAGAGAGAGAGAGAGAGAGAGAGAGAGAGAGAGAGAGATCAACGCTAATACACATCTTCCCCCAGTTTACGGGCGTCAGTATATCAAAAGCTTTTCCCGGACGCAGCCAACGCGGAATAATTTTTGCGGATTTAACAAGAGAGTATTAATGTCCGACGCTATTCTTTTGCGGGACTGTGAAATTTGCCAAGAAAGGAGGGCGTGAGGAGAGGAGAGAAGAGAAAAGAATTGGAGGGAGAAAAGGAGGGATGGAGGGAGGAAAGGAGGAACGAAGGAAGAGATGGAGAAAGGAGGAGGGAGAGATGGAGAGATGAGAAGATAAATGGAAGAACAGAAGATTGGAGGAAGAAAACGAAGGACAGACAGGTAAGCGTTGGACAGGTGTGCCGGCCCGACCAGGTCGTGTGTTGGTGTGTCTGAAGTAAGTTTGAAGTCTCTCTCTCCCATCTCCTATTTCTTCTTTACACTGCCTGCTCCTCTCCCCCTCTCCCATATCCTTCACTTATCTTTCCTCATTTCTTGAAGTCTATTTTGTTCCCCTACAGTTCTTCTCCATAAAATTTCCCTATTTTCATGCGGTCTTCGGTGTCAGGCACGTATCCCTCTTTCGCTCTCTGTTTCTCACCCTCTCACTCACTTATTTTTATTTCCAGTTGCTCCACTTGCTCCAGTTGCTCTTTCACTATGGGTCTAGTTCTCGTCCTCGCCTTCTTCTGCTGGACATGGACGGCCACCTTGGCCCAGGAGCCATGGGTCATTGCACCCAAGGCCCTCGCCAAGGATGTGGACGGCAACGGCGACAGCCCGCCCGGACAGGTCCCTCCTCTTCCCGACAAGTCCGGGCGCGGCAGAAAGGACCAGGCTGCTGGGAATAGCCCGGTTCTGCCTACAGGACGCCGTCGCCCTTCGGGGCAGGAGCAGTGTTCAACAGGAGGTCCTAACAAGCCTCCTTCAGCAACAGGCCAGCTGGCGGAAGGCCTTGGAATTCCAGGGGCAGAAACTCCTCCAGCTGCAGGAGCGCCACCAGGAGCTGCTGGGCAGGCACATGCTCTTCGCCACCCAGCACGAAGCCCTGGAGGAGGACCACGCCGCCCTGCAGCGGCAGCACACAGGATTGCTGGACGAAACGTTCCCGCTGCGTGCTGCCCTGGAGAGGGACCGAAGGGCCGGCGAACACCTCCGGCTGGAAAATGCTCTCCTTGCCTCCTCCCTCCAGAAAACACGCCAGGAAGCTGCCGCCCTGCATAGGGTTATCCAGGCACAAGAAATGGCGAGGAGAGAACAGGAGAGCACAAGGCTATCGCTAGATCAAGATAGTTCCGCCCTTCCTGACGGTGAAGATGTCACCGATGAATATACCAGTGGCACGAATGAAGAGGTGGAAGACACCATTGAATATGCCACCGATGAAGATGCCACTGGCATAAATGACGAAATGGAAGAGCCAATTGAAAATGTCAACGATGACGACCCCAATGGCATGAATAACGAAATGGAAAAGACAATTGAAAATGTCAACGATGAATATGCCACTGCCATGAATGACGAGATGGAAAAGATAATTGAAAATGTCAACGGTGAAGATGCCATTGACATGAATGACGAGATGGAAAAGACAATTGAAAATGTCAGTGATGAAGATGCCATTGGCATGAATGACGAGATGGAAAAGACAATTGAAAATGTCAGTGATGAAGATGCCATTGGCATGAATGACGAGATAGAAGAGCCAATTGAAAATGTCAGTGATGAAGATGCCATTGACATGAATGACGAAATGGAAAAGACAATTGAAAATGTCAGTGATGAAGATGCCATTGACATGAATGGCGAGATAGAAGAGACAATTGAAAATGTCAGTGATGAAGATGCCATTGACATGAATGGCGAGATAGAAGAGACAATTGAAAATGTCAGTGATGAAGATGCCATTGACATGAATGGCGAGATAGAAGAGCCTATTGAAAATGTCAGTGATGAAGATGCCATTGACATGAATGACGAAATGGAAAAGACAATTGAAAATGTCAGTGATGAAGATGCCATTGACGTGAATGACGAAATGGAAAAGACAATTGAAAATGTCAGTGATGAATATGCCATTGACGTGAATGGCGAGATAGAAGAGCCAATTGAAAATGTCAGTGATGAAGATGCCATTGACATGAATGACGAAATGGAAAAGACAATTGAAAATGTCAGTGATGAAGATGCCATTGACATGAATGGCGAGATAGAAGAGCCAATTGAAAATGTCAGTGATGAAGATGCCATTGACATGAATGACGAAATGGAAAAGACAATTGAAAATGTCAGTGATGAAGATGCCATTGACATGAATGGCGAGATAGAAGAGCCAATTGAAAATGTCAGTGATGAAGATGCCATTGACATGAATGACGAAATGGAAAAGACAATTGAAAATGTCAGTGATGAAGATGCCATTGACATGAATGGCGAGATAGAAGAGACAATTGAAAATGTCAGTGATGAAGATGCCATTGACATGAATGGCGAGATAGAAGAGCCTATTGAAAATGTCAGTGATGAAGATGCCATTGACGTGAATGGCGAGATAGAAGAGCCAATTGAAAATGTCAGTGATGAAGATGCCATTGACATGAATGACGAAATGGAAAAGACAATTGAAAATGTCAGTGATGAAGATGCCATTGACATGAATGGCGAGATAGAAAAGACAATTGAAAATGTCAGTGATGAAGATGCCATTGACATGAATGGCGAGATAGAAGAGCCAATTGAAAATGTCAGTGATGAAGATGCCATTGACATGAATGACGAAATGGAAAAGACAATTGAAAATGTCAGTGATGAAGATGCCATTGACATGAATGACGAAATGGAACAGACAATTGAAAATGTCAGTGATGAAGATGCCATTGACATGAATGGCGAGATAGAAGAGCCAATTGAAAATGTCAGTGATGAAGATGCCATTGACATGAATGACGAAATGGAAAAGACAATTGAAAATGTCAGTGATGAAGATGCCATTGACATGAATGGCGAGATAGAAGAGCCAATTGAAAATGTCAGTGATGAAGATGCCATTGACATGAATGGCGAGATAGAAGAGCCAATTGAAAATGTCAGTGATGAAGATGCCATTGACATGAATGACGAGATAGAAAAGACAATTGAAAATGTCAGTGATGAAGATGCCATTGACATGAATGACGAGATAGAAAAGCCACTTGAAAATGTCAGTGATGAAGATGCCATTGACATGAATGGCGAGATAGAAGAGCCAATTGAAAATGTCAGTGATGAAGATGCCATTGACATGAATGGCGAGATAGAAGAGCCAATTGAAAATGTCAGTGATGAAGATGCCATTGACATGAATGGCGAGACAGAAGAGCCAATTGAAAATGTCAGTGATGAAGATGCCATTGACGTGAATGGCGAGACAGAAGAGCCAATTGAAAATGTCAGTGATGAAGATGCCATTGGCATGAATGACGAGATAGAAAAGCCAATTGAAAATGTCAGTGATGAAGATGCCATTGGCATGAATGACGAGATAGAAGAGCCTATTGAAAATGTCAGTGATGAAGATGCCATTGGCATGAATGACGAGATGGAAAACACAGCCGAAGATGTTACAGACGAATGAACCAGTGCCTGTTCGGGCAAGATTTCTCACAAAAGCCTGTGACAGGCCTTAGACCCGAGCCTTGAGTTCGCTGTCTGGACTTGCATTTCTTACATTTCTTACATTACTTAAAACCTTTCTATCTATGAGTAAATCGTCCTGAAGGTAATATTTGAATCACATAGTTTTACATTCAGAGTTACATGCCAGAGCGCGCGTCCCCCATCCCGCTGCCTCGTGCCGGGGGTGTCAGCCGCCCCCGCATCGGCCGTGGCTGTGCCCAGCTCGTCCCAAACCGACGACTGCACTCACCTCGCTCTCGCCCAGTTTCCTGACCACGCCATTCATTATCTAAAAAAAGATGAGACCGCCATCGTCTTTCTGGGAAAATTCTTGCATCACACTAGCATGAATTTGAAACAACACTATGAAACCAAATGTACGAAAGTGAGAGATAAATAGAATGGCGCATAAACATTTTCCTGCACCTCTTTCCCTTCAGCTCCTCATACTCGGCTGTTTTTCCTCCATGCAGGAATATTAGCGGCTGATAAATAGATACAAATAATTAAGTAGAAGGTTGAATAGTAACATACAGATAGATAGATACATAGATAGATAGATTGCCAGGGAGATAAATAGTTCGATAGAAATATATTGGAAAGAAAGGAATAGAGAAAACAAAAAAACGATAGAAGTGTTTAGGTAGATATATAGAAGACGGAATAGAGAACTAAACAGATCAAGGGACACAATGACAAGCAGACAGATAGACAGTTAGATAGAAAAATATAGAAAAAAAAGAAATAGAAATCAGTACTTGACCTGACATTTCATATGCACCCATTGCCTTCTTGCCATCTATAGTCTTCCCAATATAAAGGTGGGGTGAGAAAGATAAAGGAAGAGAAAGACCAGAGAGATAAAGGAAGGAAAGGAGAGAGCGAAAAGAGGAAAGGAGGAGGAGGTTGGCGTTGGAGGAAAGAGTGGAGAGAAGGCAAAAACAGAGGGGTGGAGGGAGGAAAGAAGGGACGAGAGAGAGACATAAGAGAAAGAGGAGGAAGCAGGGACAGAGAACAAAAAGGTGGATAGACGTAATAGACATAATAGACGGGTGGAGAGACGGAGTGGCGAGAAAGCGAATGAAAGGGAGAACAGAGAGCCAGAGAAGAAAGTGGAGAAATAAGAGAAAGGAACAATATATGAAGGACAAGGACAGATGTTGAAGATAAGAATGTAGATAGAATAATAAGAACAGAATGAGGAGGAGGAGGAGGAGGAGGAGGAGAAGGGAAAGGCGAAGATGTGTCAGCCAGGGCGTGTAGGAGCTAATAAAATGTGGCTATTTATGCGGTTGTGGGTGACAGTTTAAAGGTCATTACGATATTTTGGCCCTTGGGTACATCTGGCTACACTCTTTTCATGACACACACAAAAAAGTAAAATAAATGGAATACAGTAAAATAAAATAGTAGAAAATAAAATAAATAAATGATTAAGTAAGATTGAAGGAAACATACATCTGGCTACGTTCTTTTCATGACGCACACACAAAAAAAGTAAAATAAATGGAATAAAATAAAGTAAAATAATAGAAAATAAAATAAATAAATGAATAAGTAAGATTAAAGGAAACAAACTTCTTTCATTGCAATTCCTCCTCCTTCTCTCTCTCTCTCTCTCTCTCTCTCTCTCTCTCTCTCTCTCTCTCTCTCTCCCCCCCCCCCCACCACCACCACGCTTCCTCTCCTTCCTCCATCCGTCTCTCCTCCGTCCCTCCTTTCCTCCTTTAATTAAAAAAAAAAAAAAAAAAAAAAAACTAGGAGGGGAAACTATATGATTTTCTTCCTGCTCACCGAAGCGTATCACACCAAAACATACCCCGCTTTATATAACAAGAAAAACACGTCGATTTAAATTATAAAAATGAATTAAGCCATGCTTTCTTCTTGTGGCGCTGGGCGGAGGCGAATGTTAATAAGATCTAAAACAGTGATATGGATGTGAATTGTTTCGGAAACATAAAGAAAATCAAAATAGATTTTTATAAAAATAAAAGATTATATTATTTCTCTTGCACTGGAGTCGGGATATGTTGAAATAAGACCTTGACTGGGACACAACACGGACTTAATGCTGCTTTCTCCCTTCCCCAAAACAGCCCAGCGTCTCTTTCACAATGGCTCTGGAGAGGAAAATAATACTGCGAGTGGGTCTTCCCTATTCATAAACTACAGCTCTCCTTCCTCATGTTTTATCTTTTAATTCCAACAGCGCTTCACTTGATCGGGACAGTCTTAATCCTGCTTTCTCCCTTACCCCAAAAAGCCCACCATCTCTTTCACAATTGTCGTGCCGTTCATGGGCACTCTTTTTAATTAATTATGTAGGTTCATTATACCTCAAAGTAGAATTAATTATTGATCATTTAAACCACAGAGTAAAATTAGTAGTTTATTCACCCAGTCTTATAAGGCACCATTATCGCACACAGGATCATCACCTGTCCAAGTAATATAGGTACCACGACTGTAAGAAAGTTACTTGAGGTAATTATTGTTTAGGGATTCTGATGGTGAACTAAGGGTCATAGGACAGGGTCCACTTATTAGAGGTTAGCTTACATCACTAATTACACTTGTAAATACCATGAACACAGGTTAACATTAACACCTTAACCTAGCATGCACACATGGCAATAAGTAGCACCAACATAATTGTTTCCGCCCACACGGGGAAACACAGACTCCACCATTCCACACCTTAATTAAGTCCTAACTAAACTAGTGAGTGTTTGCGCTTATCCATTGTTACCCCTGAGAACAACACACATACCACCCTTTTGGCCTTCTCCTTTCCTTCCTCTCTTCACACACACTGCCACAGGCAATCCCCCACAACGCAGCTTCAAAAGTGTTTACTGCTGCATGTTGGCCTTGGTCTGGACGACGCCCGGCTTCCCATCTGTCAGGCTTGCCTTTGACGCACCTGAAAGGGGCGATGTCGCTCGTGAGAATCCAGTCTCAGTTATAGTATTATAGCCAAAGTGAGTTGAAGACCGTGAACAGTTCTTTCCTCACCTGAAAGGGGCGATGTCGCTCGTGAGAATGAGCTCGCTCCCACAACCTAGTGCGAGGAAGGGGCGTTAGTCTCGGCCCCAACATGCCTTGGTGTGACGTCACGGAGTGACAAACTGACCGCAGGTTAGGCCTGCTTGAGACCTGAGATTTCCTTGGTAGGCCTCCAATATCAATATAAGGTCTCTGGTATTTTATTTCCATTATAAATATTTACCATTCTCCTGCAATAATTAAAAGAAGGCAGATTGACCACTTTTGGCAACGATACCCTGTTTTGACCCCTGACACCTCTGAATTTTGTTGACACTACAGATTGTAGGGGAGATATGGGAGCACAACAGGCCTCTTTGTTTCAACACCCATCTCTTCCCCCTCTCTCTCTCTCTCTCTCTCTCTCTCTCTCTCTCTCTCTCTCTCTCTCTCTCTCTCTCTCTCTCTCTCTCTCTCTCTCTCTCTCTCTCTCTCTCTCTCTCTCTCATGAGAAACCCACATACATATATAACTGGTTGCGCAAACACCCCAGGTTAACTCTATTTACATGGGGAAAAATACCATTACAATTGTAGTACATTTCGGGCCATTACACAATGACTGGAGAGGAAACTAATATACTGCATTTCAACGAGTGGGTCTTCCCTTTTTCATCATAAACCACAGCTCTCCTTCCACTTAGATTATAGTTTCATCTTCACTTGATCGGGACACATTTTTAAGGCTTTCTCCCGACACCCCAAAAGCCCAGCATCTCTTTGAGAGCAAAACAACTCTGCATTTATATGAGTTGGTCCTTGAAACAGAAAAAAATGTACTTATTGAGATTTATCTTTAATTCAGTTAGATAGCACTTTACTTGAGCGAGACACACACTTATTCTGCTTTCTCCCTCACCCCCAAAAGTTCAGCATCTCTTCACAACGACTCTGAAAAGCAAAACATGAATGCATATATACGCATTTGCTTTTTCTTCCTCATAAATCACAGCTCTCCTTCAACTTAGGCTCCTAAACAATAAGAAATGCATGTATTAGGTTTTCTCGCCTCAAAAACCACGTCACTTCTTTCGAAACGCTTCTCAAAACACGAAAAAAAACCTCCGCATTTTCTATAATCCGGTCTGCTCTCGCGCCCGGCTGGCAGGAAATGTTTAATAAGACTGCGATGCCGTGTTTGGCCGCGGCGTTACCCGGCCCGAGTGCTTGACCCTCTGGCTGCCCGGGGGTCGTTGGCCAGCCTCCTCCCTCGGCCCCGGGGTCAGCGGGTCTCATATAAGGCCACGCGTCGCCTTATGAGTGAGCTGCCCGCGAACACAGACCCGCCGATGGACGCCCGACAAGCAGGGACCAGACACACGCCCTCCTTAGCGGCGATCCGGGCCAAGCATTAGACTTTTCTTTCCTAATTTACTACAGCGTTAAATCGGAACCCAGGGGCGGAGGGTCCTGAGCTGCTTGCATGGCGGGGCGGGGCACACACACACACACACAGACACACACACACACACACACACACACACACACACACACACACACACACACACACACACATCGGCCAAACTAAGCAGCTGCGGGAGTGACACGTAATCCCATGAAATAATATGCAGATTTATTGATCTTGGTCTCGGGAAGGAAGAGAGGAGAGCCAGTTAATAGAAAGAAAGCAAGTTTCGCAAAACAAGGGATTGGGGTGAGGGGAGCTAGTTAGGGGCCTTGGGGGCCGGGGAGAGCGGCTGGAGGTGTGGGTACCGGTGGGACTGGGTGCTGGGTGTTGTACAGGGCGGGGTGGGGTGCATATTCTGAATCTCTGAAATGGTATGTGGTCCCTGAGTAAAAATGTTCGGCTGTAGCTTCGAAACTAACCACGGGTTGTTCTGGAAAATACTCTCATTGTGATTCGCATTCAAAACTACCCTAAATGACTCCCAACCTAACCTAACCTAACGCAAGCTTCCCTGTTCAAGAGTACCGCCACATACCAGTAGAGAGATAGGGAGAACGCGCTCAGGCTAGGTTGAGGCTCACCGGGTATCTGGCTGAGGGACAAGGCCGAGGCAGGGCGAGGTACAGCCAGACGCGTTGCACAATGTTCCCACACACTGACCTCAATATACGACGGCGAAAACGAGTGTAAACAAGCTCTTAAAATACCTGGAGACGAGTTATGTTTTTCAGCGAGAGGATAAATAAAAGCTGGTACTCTTAACCCCAAAATATATTACACCCACGAGCATTGTAGACATTTACTCGCACTTTTCAGCATCACTTTTAAGATTACGGTGATTAAGCATTTATTTAAACGTGTCTTTATTACTCATTTCAGAAGCATATTGGGAGACGAGTTATGTTTTTCAGCGAGAGGATAAATAAAAGCTTGTACTCTTAACCCCAAAATATATTACAGCCACGAGCATTGTAGACTTTTCCTCGCACTTTTCAGCATCACTTTTAAGATTACGGTGATTAAACATTTATTTAAACGTATCTTTAATACCCATTTCGGAAGCATATTGGGAGAAGAGTTATGTTTTTCACCGAGCGAATATATAAAAGCTTGTACTCTTAACCCCAAAATATATTACCGCCACGAACAATGAAGACTTTTCCTCGCAATTTTCAGGAAGACTTTAAGATTGCAGTGATTAAGCATTTATTTAAACGTATCTTTATTACTCATTTCAGAAGCATCCACGCAATATGACTTGACCGAGCACTGAGTACACACAATCATCACTGTTTGGAGATGTCATGTGCTCGATTATCATTACCATTCACAGTATTAAAAAGGAAAAGACTTCCAATTATTATCATTTCCTCCTGCGGTTGTGTTCCTTCCTCGCCCTCCCTTTATCAGCGAATGTTTGCACCATCACCATCAGTTAGTATCATGCGTCGAGTGGCTGCTGGAAAGTATTGGAGAAGGTAAACACAATCCTGAACACTCGATATTGTGTTGACATTAGACACTCCCACGATGAGTATATATAACTATCATTGTTTAGAGCTTGCGTGTGTTAACAGTTAATTTTCATCTCCTGTTATACTAGATTTACAAAGATGCGCCCACGAGGAGTATATCTGATTATCATTATTGAAATCTTGCATGTGTTAACAACTATTTTTCATCTTCTAGTCATTTGAATCTACTGTGTAAGATGATTAAGCGTACTAGACTTGCCAAGACACGCCCACGCTGAGTGTATCTATTCATCACTGTATATAGATATGTTAACCACTAATTTTCATCTCCTAGTAACATGCATCTACGTGCTATGTCAAGTGATGCAATATACCCTACTCGCAAAGACTCGCCACACTGACTATATCTAATTATCTTCGCTGAGAGGCGTGTGCGTACAGCTAATTTTCATCAAGTATTTTGCAACCAATGTGTAAGGCGATACAGTACACTTGACTTTCAGAGACACGCCCACGCTGGGTATAATCTAATTTTCGTTTTTTAAGGTATCATTTGTTTACGTGTAATTATCCTCTCTTAGTATTTTGCGTCTGCAGGGTGAGGTGTTGTTGTATGGCGGTTTCTCATCTATTGTTGTTCTTGTTTTTCTTCCCTTCTTGTTTTCTTCTACTAATTTTCTTGTTTTCCTTGTTTTCTTAGTCTTCTTGTTCTTATTCTTATTCTTCTTGGTCTAGTTTTTTCTTGTTTTTCTTCTCCGTGTTCCTGTTCTTCCAGTTCTCGCTCTTGTTCATCTTGTTCTTGCTGTTGTTCTCCTCTTATTGTTCCTTGCTAAGACGCGCCCACACTTGAGTTTATCTAATCATTGCTGGAGACACCATTTGTTTGCAACTAACTCTCATCTAGTATTTAGTATCTTCTGTGTCAGGGGATGTAGTATAGTCGGCTTGCAAAGACAGACGCGCCTAGACTAAGCATATCCTATTATCATTTTTAGATATACTATCATGTAAACTAATTTTCGTCTCTTAGTATTACGCATCTACGGGATAAAGCGTGGCAGTAGAGTTAACTTGCTGAGGCGCGCCCTTACTTACGTATTCCTAATCATTTCTAGAGATATCATTTGTTAACAACTAATTATCATCTACTGTTTTGATTCTGTTGTGTAAAGAGATGTAGTATAGTCGACTTTTTTTTTTTTTTTCATTCTGCTTATGGCGCAAAGACCTGCAAGGACAGACACACCCACACTGAGCATTCC
>NW_026110685.1:0-5000 GCF_024679095.1 Eriocheir sinensis
TCCACTCTCTTGTATCCACCTCTCTCATTCTCTGCCTTATACTCTAATTTGTCTCATTCCTCACACTCACACTCAGTCCCTCTGTTGCTCTCAGTCCATTCAACAAGTCTTTAACCCACCTACTCTGTCTCTTCTCTATCACCTCCTCTCCCACCCTTCTCACCAAATCGTTTCCTTCCACAAGAACATACCTTAGATACTTCCACTGTCCCTCCCTTATCCTGTTTTTAACACTGGAGCTTCCTATTTCCACCCTGAGTGCTGCTTCCTGTGCATACATTGGTGCCCTCAAAATCTTCCTGTACACCCCATTCTCTATCCTCTGCAACTTTTTTATGTCTGTCTTTGTGATGTTTATTATATTTACCCCGTACAGGATGGATGGCAGTGCAACATTTGGTTCTGCCTTGTCCGCCATGATGGTTCGGGTCTGGGGTCTTGGTCAGCGTTGCCAAGCCTGATTTTTTATATCCCGTTACTCTGAGGGCATGAATGAATGAATGAAGAATGGAAAAAAGTAAAGAATAGATAAGTCGAAAGAAACGAAGAAAGAACGAGTTAGAAGGAAAGACTTTAAAGAACCCGCTAAGTGTGACTGCCATGCCGGGCCCAGCAGCGTATGCTTCCCGTTACTCACGCGTATCAACGAACAAGGAACATGTACACGTGGGAGTCCAAATTGCATATATTTCTTATACACGACAAAATCTCGCTCCCATTAGCCGACTATAATACTCGCTAAATTGTACGAAAACATCGACCTGGAAAATGGCAAACTTGCAACGCTGAATGTTTGTATATATATTTTAGCATAGCTGATGGTCTTAGGTTTGATATAATTTTCATTTTAGTTGTATTATCAGACTATTTACAGCCCTTTCCTAGGTGGCGATGGATAGTTCAAACCTTTAACTATTTCCATGGGTAGTCACAACCCCGCCGATGGTCTGGAAATAGGAGAAAATACCAATAATAATAAGGTTTTTTCTCCTTCATCTTGACCCATAGGTAATGCATTAGGAGGGATGGCAACAATAACATCCCATTTCAAAGCCATATCTCTCCTATTTCCAGACTATTTGCAGGCATTTCCAGGGTGGCGATGCATAGTTCAAGCTTTCAAGTATTTCCACGGGTAGTGACAGCCCCGGCGATGGTCTGGAAATAGGAGAAAATGGCAATAATAATAAACTTTTTCTCCTCCATTTTTCCTTCGCTTCTTCTCTCACAAACGAAATCAAACAGAAATAAAACGAAAAAAAAAATTAAATAAAACAAGAAAAACATTAATAAAAAATAATTAGAAAATGTTTAAATGAAGATTAAAAAAGCAAAAAACGCTAAAACTTATAACAAAATAAATCAAACAAATAAACGAAACTAAATAAGAGAAATAAAAATTGAAATATAACGAATAAAACAGAAATAACATATATATATATATATATATATATATATATATATATATATATATATATATATATATATATATATATATATATATATATATATATATATATATATATATATATATATATATATATATATATATATATATATATATATATATATATATTAGGAATGTGCTGTATGTGTGTGATTGCATGTGTAATGCGATGAAATCGTAGCATGATGCAATATTAGCTTAGCATGGTGCAACTCAACGTGTTGGGACGAGAGCGACAGAGGGGAGTTGCGAGAGAGAGGCGCTGAGGGACAGTTGAAGGCAAGGAGACTATAGAACAGGAGAGGGGGCCTCTATGGGAGACTGTGGGCGGGTGGTGGTGTATGTCGGTTGCAACAGATGGCGCAGGAGCAGCGTTGTTTACATCCAGGAGACCCCCCCCCCCCTCCAGACCCCCACCCCAACCCCCAGTACCCATCAGCAGTGTTGCTACATGGGAGCAAGCAGCAAGTGTTGCTCCTTTTTTCCTTCAAGCTGGTTATTTCCCATTTTAAATAAATAAAAATATAGGGAGACAAATATTAAAATGAACAGTAAGAACTACATATATATATATATATATATATATATATATATATATATATATATATATATATATATATATATATATATATATATATATATATATATATATATATATATATATATATATATATATATATGTGTGTGTGTGTGTGTAGCAAACATATCCAGTGCTTTAAATACAAGCAAAGCATACAACATTCAATGCATGCTAGATTACTATAATGCCTTTGCAACTGTGGTAACCCGGATGTCACACTGGTCCTGTGTCCCAGGGTAATGGGTTCCCTAACACCACGGGCTCATGGGCTAATGTTACAGAGATGAGCACCGAGGCCACGCGCTGCTACAGCGTATGCCCCCAGCCTTACCTTTACCTTTTACAAAATACTCTTAGCTGAGTAAAAATATCATACTAACTGTACAAGTGCCAGATAATGGCAAGCACTGCATATTGCTTGACAGGGCAGAGAACAAAAGCTTCTGAGCATTACAACTGAAATAAACAATGGGAGACACTCAAAGCTTGTTAACTGAACATGACCCGATTTATAACAGGCAAAACCAACAATGGTGCGTTATATACAATGAAAACTGTATAAAAATGTTGCAAGGCACATCAATATAAGAGCAAAGCATCATAAAACATGCTGAAATACATGATAGAGGACATTAAGAAGGTAACACATGAGTTGTTTTAAATGGAATGCAATAACTTGGTGGTCCTGGGAGACAGCCAAGCCTGGAGGTGAAAACGGAATGTAGGACACGGTATGATTTCACAAGCTCTGACCTTGGTGTCAGGGTCATGAAGATATTAAGCTCAGTAGGCACAACTATGCAGCGGAGGCACATATGCTAAAAGCAAATGAGACAAAATTAGGCAACTCATAGTGTAAGAAAATAGCAGGAAAGTTATGCTGCAGTATGTGACACACCAAATTACAGGGCAGAGAGTGATATGTATTTCATAGGCTACATCAGTAAACATGTAGCATTTATTGCAGGAAGCACACATTAAAGTTGGATGTAATAAAATATATGTTTTTAGCACACATTAAAGTTGGATGTAATAAAATATATGTTTTTAGCACACATTAAAGTTGGATGTAATAAAATCATTTGATATGGAACTCCTTGAACTGGCCAACCAAACAAACCACTGCCCCCCCCCCCCCCTCAAAAAAGCATTAATTTTCACAAGGTTTATGAGGCATTAGTCAAGAATATCAACTGCCATTACATTTTGTAAATCATACCTATGTGATGATGTATATCATATAAAGCAGAAAAAAACATTGAATGCTGTAATACAAACAAGATTACTCCTGGAAGCCACATTAATGATGCCAGACACGTGATGATAGACACTTAGTGTGATGAAATTACATGCTGTATTTCACATTATGAAACCATGCCAAGTGTCACTGCAGTATATTATTAGGTAAGGCAGACACCAAAAGCTTGTTACCTGAACAAGATTAACCCTTTAGCAGCGAGGGCCTTGATTCTGAATGCTCCCTCTAAGCGAGTTAATTTTGAAAAATATCACTAACGCAAATCATTATATAACACATATCAACGCACTCGTCATCAGTTTCTGCAGCCTCCAAAAATATTTACCTCTACTAAAGTACTTTATTAATCACTTAATAATACGTATAAATTACAGCGCGCCAGTAACTCTCCGTAGGCGTTCGACAGGTGGTCTAAAGAAAACGAGCCCGTTTTGAGGGAGACGTAAATAAGGATAAATAAATATATTCCTCATGAGAGGTCCTGACATCTGGTGACAGTCCTCGGAACCTCAACCTTCTCGCCTTGCTCCCAAGGGTTTAGCTGAACCTCTCTCTCTCTCTCTCTCTCTCTCTCTCTCTCTCTCTCTCTCTCTCTCTCTCTCTCTCTCTCTCTCTCTCTCTCTCTCTCTCTCTCTCTCTCTCTCTTCATACAATTCTAACGACTAATAAGCCATGGCAAGATTCAAAAGATATTTGTGTGTGTGGGGGGGGGACCCATTCATTATTATTTTTTTTTTTTTACTGTCCGAAAGAATTCCTGCATTTGTATCCTTGCATTTCTTTTTTGGAGACGGCGTTGTGAAAGGCCCCTCGCCCGTCTGATTGCCCTGTGGGACTAGGGGAAGGTAATTAGGTCTGAGTTTGACCACGAAGGGCACCCTTGGGAGTACTTTGTTTA
The DNA here is from genome assembly GCF_024679095.1 of Eriocheir sinensis. NCBI lineage: Eukaryota > Metazoa > Arthropoda > Malacostraca > Decapoda > Varunidae > Eriocheir > Eriocheir sinensis. The sequence continues at coordinate 4,184 of NW_026110685.1, forward strand.
TTCCTTTTCTCGTTTTTATGAGTAGCTTGTGTTCTTTATTTTAGAGGAAAGAAGTGTGTGTGTGTGTGTGTGTGTGTGTGTGTGTGTGTGTGTGTGTGTGTGTGTGTGTGTGTGTGTGTGTGTGTGTGTGTGTGTGTTCTTTGTCCATGGTGTAAATCAGAATGTAAAAAATAAAGAAAGAAAAAAGAGAGAGCAAAAAATAGTTTACCACCAAATGAACAGGCTTGAGTCGTTTTTTGTGGTATGTCATCCACAACGAAAGAATAGAAAGGAAAATATTACTAATGTAGCTTCATATCTTGTGTGATATTATGAAAATTAGCCGCTGTACATAGCTCAGTGATGTATTGTGCTCTGAAATGACTACCAGATATCCGCCTACACTGACCAGGAAGGAATCGAACTACGAGCTTCCCAGGCGAAAGTGAGCATTATACCGACTGAGCTACCGCGGCTATGTTGCAATTTCATCAAATCTTACTTTCGTTTCAACACTCTCTCTCTCTCTCTCTCTCTCTCTCTCTCTCTCTCTCTCTCTCTCTCTCTCTCTCTCTCTCTCTCTCTCTCTCTCTCTCTCCAGGAGCACGCACCAAAAGAAGAAGTAGTGTGTGTGTGTTTGTGTGTGTGTGTGTGTATAGGCCTATGCTCCCTCGCGTTATCTACATGGGAGGGGAGGGTGGAAGCGAGGTACCCTCGTATGGCAGAGAGAGAGAGAAGGCAGTACTGGCAACATTAGAACACTGCGCCAGCACAGATAACAATCCTGCTCATCACATGTGCCCTGAAGGCGAGGATACTTGGTGCTTTTATAACAGAC
>NW_026110685.1:20000-84520 GCF_024679095.1 Eriocheir sinensis
ACTTAGATTGCCTGACAAGAGTAATATTTTCAGGAGAGATGGGGGAGAGGATACAACTGGAGACTCTTGACAGATATAATGTCAAGATCTACAAGCACCCATTTACCATATATATATTTGATGTTCAGTCCATACTAAAACATTTGTCAATGTGTTGCCACACTAAAAATCTAAAAATTCCCTGTTTCTGCAATGTTAGTCATACCTAAGCCCTGCTAAACCATCCAAGTGAATCAAAAATGAGTTCTGGGCGGCAGCATGAGCCAATACTAAATGGCACCACTATAAAAAAAATTGCCTGCATCATGACGGGCCTGGGCCGACCGCCAGGCCCCTGAAGAAAACCTACCAGCGCTATAGGTGGGTGGAAATAAAAAAAAAAGGATCACATCAGAAGAATGGACAGAGGTTTGTTAGTGGCACTTCAAGGTTATGCTACCTCTTCAAAGATTGGCCAATCATGGTTTAAAGTGGAACTGGATAAACAAGAAACAGGCAGGTATCTATGGACACTACTGTTACTATCAATTGCCAGCCTATGGCAAAATTTGAACCTATGCTATCAAAAACATAAGACCCATATGCTGATAACTCGACTAATCGTAACGGTACTACACCCATAGAAACATATTAAAGAGTTTAAATATATCATTCAAAATGTCAACCTTTTTACATACCTTTTTTTTAAAGATATGAAGCCAACTGGTGTAACAGTTAAATATTGAACTCAATTTGTATGCAGAGGTGTGAGGTATGTTATTAAGCTGTAATGTTTCCAACACATTAGTTGTGATTAAAGCAACATGGAATAGTAACTAAAGAGGATAAATTATCACTGAGAACAAGAGGTGAGCTTGATGGCCGAGTCGAGTTTCCTCCAACCCCATCATGTTCACACCCTGTTGAGAGGCAATTTTTTAATCAAAGTGAAAAATGAATGCAAATGGTCACTAAAACTAGTTATTATACTTGGTGTCACAAATTTGGGCAAATAATTTAGGGAAAGACTCCCGGACTTGGCGTCACTGATGAGGTAAATGATCTCATGTACTCGTTGGGTCATAATATATACATTGTTATAATGTGTATTATTTTCTTGTTACTATATATTACCTACTGATAATGGAAATACATGTCAGGATTAATCATCAAATTGTGAACATTTAAGTTCATGTAACAAAGGTTTATTATACACAAAAAGGTTGGATACTTCAGATGTAAATGATTTTTAGATATAACATCACCCCCTTCCTCCATATTGGTTCTTTAAAGCAAGGGTTGACTACAGCTGATTATTATTTGCTGCAGGTTACACGACACTTTTTTTAGTGCAAAGCATCTGGAAATCAATGATCATTATAAGGAATACTTCTCATGAGTAGCTACTAAAACTTGACAACCTAGAAGGATGCACCATCAGACTGTAAAGGATAGATATATTATAAGACATAGCTACATTGGTGGATCCAAGGGGGGGCCCAGGGGGCCCGGGCCCCCCCAATGGTCCTGAGTGATACAGGAAAACTAGCTCAAAAGCGCGCTGCGGCTAAAACAATGCTTTGGCACAAAGTCCAGGCCGTTATACCCATTGATTTAGGTCAGTCCACCAGTTTTTCAAGACCAGGACTGCCGAGAATGGCTAATTGGTAATGCTAATGCTCCTTCCACCCGCAAAAAATCTGACGTCCTCCCAAAAACTCATTTCCTGGATCTGCACCCAAAGACATACCGTAACATGGTTCAGTGATCATGGACAAAAAAAATGTTAAGACAATCAATATCCAATCATTTCAGGATACATAAATCAGCATCCATATGAAGGAATTCTACAACTTAAAAGTGATGTTGAGCAGGGCATGTGTTAAGTGACTTGCACAGACTATTTTGTGAAGTCATAATTAGATTAATAACACAACAATCAACAAACACTAGATGAAGTATTCATACCAAAATCAGTACATGGAGCTGGTGCACTGCAATGGGGAGCACATTCCTGCAGCTCACCAAGAGGGTTGAATGCTGGCATGTGCTTCAGGGGTTGGTGGCTAAATGTCTTCACCCTTGGCCTCTCCCCCTTCAGCTACCACATTCTCTTGGATGATATCGGACGTGTTCGGATCTGTTGGGATGTGGTGGTGTTAGATGTGGAATAACATACGACAGTGGAACATGGAAGGAAAGAGTATGTCCACACGGTAAAATACAGAGATGAGGATTGCACTGCATTAGTTGAGTGATTACAAGATGTAAATTGAAATTCTTTGGATACTGAAAGGATGTACGGGGACAACTGGGTGAGAAGGGAGAGAGATGCAGATTTTGATGTTATATAGCACGTTACACCAATGAAGACTTAAGGCATACACATTCAGAAAGACCACAATTTTGGCTGCTAGACGGAAAAGCACTAGATGTCAAAGTGCCAGGACATTGAAGGAAGTAATAATAAGAAAAGCAATAATAATTAATGAGTATAAATATATTTCTGATATTTTTGTTTATTTTAATACTAGTATTGGAATTTTCAAACACTAAGAATATAATAAATAAATATTGATAAATTAATTAAAATGAATACATTAACTGTACTAATACTACCACTAACAATATTAACAGCACTGCATCTAATACACTGAGCAATAAACTGAGTCTGATATGTAACCATAATTAAACTGTCTCTGTCTGAGTGTTATGTGAAGCTTGCTCCATGCACCGTGATAGGAATGGAATAGATGCATGCAGGTTGCTGAGATACTTACAGTCACCAGCCACTTGTAGATATGGCACCAAAATGTGTTGGAAGCATTGGCGGCCAACTTCCATTTATTTAATTATTATTTTCTTTAAACAAAGGAGACAGCTTAAAGGCAACAAAGCGTACTAGAAAAAAAAGCCCCACTACTCACCACTCCCAAACAGACAAAAGTAGAGTCTTGATACACTCTTCTTGAAGGTCAAATTATAGGCAGGAGGAAATGCAGACGATGGAAGGCTGTTCCAGAGCTTATCAATGTAAGGGATGAAAGAGTGAAGATGCTGGTTAACTTTTGCATAAGATGTTTGGCAAGATAGAACATGCAGTAATTGACTTAAATTAGAAAAGTATAGATTTAGGAGGGAAATGGGCAGGCATTGGTTTAGTAATAGGGTGGTGGGGGAATGGAATAGACGCAGCAATCACATAGTGAGTGCAGGGACGATAGCTTGTTTTAAGAGTAGACTGGATAGCTACATGGACGAGGCTGACAGGTGGTAATGGGGAGGAATCTGGAGCTGCCGTGTGTAGGCCATTCGGCCTCTTGCCGCGGGAGGAGGGGAGGCATGCAGTTAGCAAGTTCAGAACAGCTGTCAGCGTGAAAATGATTAGAATTTCCACATTATCATTATTTATATATATATCACTTACCCCCGGCTGGCATCCTTCCGTAATAAATGTAGCTTCACACCAGGCTGTGTCCTCTTTATCACCACAAAGGGACATGATTTGAGGCTCCGGCTGGTATACGTGGCGGCCGCGGCGGTGTTATGATTTTTGAACGAGGCAGCGTTGCCATCGGAGCAGAGAAAGATATTGCTGCGAATAACGGTATAATAAACAGTATAAGCTAGACCAAGATAATTATATTCACCCACTCTTTCCCCCTACAAACCAATGACTCAGTGTATATATATCATCATTACTGATGGAAGTCAGCGTGCGTGCTAAAACAATGAGTTTGGAAGAAAAACATGATCACATAGTTTTAAAGAACGGCAGTAGGGCTACAATTCCTTGGTTCATTCCAGTATGTATACAGAAAGGTTAAACACATAAAACACATCTAACCACACATGCAGAGAAAGTAATATAATTGCGGTATAATAATATAACAATAATAGCATTACTCATGACATGCAGTCAGGCTATATCTACCTAGTAAATATATACAGTATATAGTTCCTACTGTTCATTTTAATATTTATCTACCTTTATTTTTTTATTTAAAATGGGAAATAACCAGACTGAAGAAAAAAAGTAGCAACATTTGCTGCTTGATCCCATGTAGCAACACTGCTGATGGGTACTGGGGGTTGGTGTCTGGAGGGGGGGAGGCGCCTGGATGTAAACAACGCTGGTCCTGCGCCATCTGTTGCAACCGACATACACCACCACCCGCCCACGGTCTCCCATAGAGGCCCCCTCTCCTGTTCTATAGTCTCCTTGGTTGAAGGCAAAGAGACTATATACGAAGAGATAGTGGTATGTAGTAATTCCTCGGGCGTGCGGAAGTAGCGCCATCTATTGCAGCCCACCAAAAACGTCACTTTTCAGGGGTAGCTTAACTATTTTTGAAGTACCTGCCACAGCACCCTATCCAGCCTTTACTTATTTTTTTTATTGTAAAATGATTTACTAATGGGGTAAAGAAAAATATATTTGTTCTTATGTTTTATTAGGTATTATCTACTCTATATCAATTTGTTTTTTTTAGGAAAAATATGATGTTGAAAGCATTTTATAATATATATATATATATATATATATATATATATATATATATATATATATATATATATATATATATATATATATATATATATCTATATATATATATATATATATTTGTGTGTGTGTGTGTGTGTGTGTGTGTGTGTAGCAAACATATCCAGTGCTTTAAATACAAGCAAAGCATACAACATTCTATGCATGCTAAATTACTATAATGCCTTTGCAACTGTGGTAACCCGGATGTCACACTGGTCCTGTGTCCCAGGGTAATTGGTTCCCTAACACCACAGGCTCATGGGCTAATGTTACAGAGATGAGCACCGAGGCCACATGCTGCTACAGCGTATGCCCCCAGCCTTACCTTTACCTTTTGCAAAATGCTCTTAGCTGAGTAAAAATATCATACTAACTGTACAAGTGCCAGATAATGGCAAGCATTGCATACTGCTTGACAAGGCAGAGAACAAAAGCTTCTAAGCATTACAACTGAAATAAACAATGGGAGACACTCAAAGCTTGTTAACTGAACATGACCCAATTTATAACAGGCAAAACCAACAATGGTGCGTTATATACAATGAAAACTGTATAAAAATGTTGCAAGGCACATCAATATAAGAGCAAAGCATCATAAAACATGCTGAAATACATGATGGAGGACATTAAGAAGGTAACACATGAGTTGTTTTAAATGGAATGCAATAACTTGGTGGTCCTGGGAGACAGCCAAGCCTGGAGGTGAAAATGGAATGTAGGACACGGTATGATCTCACAAGCTCTGACCTTGGTGTCAGGGTCAAGATATTAAGCTCAGTAGACACAACTATGCAGCGGAGGCACATATGATAAAAGCAAATGAGACAAAATAAGGCAACTCATAGTGTAAGAAAATAGCAGGAAAGTTATGCTGCAGTATGTGACACACCAAATTACAGGGCAGAGAGTGATATGTATTTCATAGGCTACATCAGTAAACATGTAGCATTTATTGCAGGAAGCACACATTAAAGTTGGATGTAATAAAATATATGTTTTATGCACACATTAAAGTTGGATGTAATAAAATATACGTTTTTAGCACACATTAAAGTTGGATGTAATAACCCTCCCCCCCCCCCCTCAAAAAAGCATTATTTTTCACAAGGTTTATGAGGCATTAGTCAAGAATATCAACTGCCATTACATTTTGTAAACCATACCTATGTGATTATGTATATCATATAAAGCAGAAAAAAAATTGCAAGCTGTAATACAAACAAGATTAGTCCTGGAAGCCACATTGATGCCAGACACGTGATGATAGACACTTAGTGTGATGAAATTACATGGTGTATTTCACATTATGAAACCAAGCCAAGTGTCACTGCAGGACATATTAGGTAAGGCAGACACCAAAAGCTTGTTACCTGAACAAGATTAAATATAACAGGCAAAATCCACAATAAAGTATTGCGTACTGTTGGGTAGGGAAGAGAACAAATGCTTCCAAGCATTACACCTGAAATAAACAATGGCAGATATTCAAAGCTTGTGAACTGAACAAGATCAGATTTATAATAGGCAAAACCAACAATGGTGCATTACATGCGATATCTGGCAGGGGATTCCTTGCATTACAATTGGAAAGTGGCAGACACCTAAAGTTTGTTAACTGAACAAGATCTGATTTATAACAGGCAAAACCAACAATGGTGCATTACGTGTGATATCTAGCAGGGAAGATAAATGATTCCTTGCATTACAACTGGAAAGTGGCAGACACCCAAAGCTTGTTAATTGAACAAGATATGATTTATAACAAGCAAGCCCAACAATGGTGCATTACTTGCAATATTTGGCAAAGTATATGGAAAAAAATTCTTGGCGTAACAGGAGTAATACTAAATAATGGCAAATCCCACGAAGTTTCTCTTCTTTTGACAAAGCCTGTGCTCTTTGCTGCAGGGCTGTCAGAGTCTGTTTGCTCCAGCCAACATGTACTGAAATACCCCTGAGTCATGATTGAAGTGTTGAAACTGAAGACAAGTGAAATACTGTGCTCAGAAATCTATTAGCATTTGGACTTTGATAGTATAAGGCCAGAGCAGACCTCCTCTCTTGTAACCCATATCTCCTACTAGGCTTAGATCTTGGCATCTTGCAGCATGTTGAACCTGACCTCATAAAAAATCCATCCCTATTGGATCTAAAAAATTGCTGGCTCTGGGCAAAAACTGCCCAGGATTTGTAACAACCTGGGCTTTGAGCTGCCTTGCCTCCCGGTGCAGACGACAGACTGTTGTGTGCAGCAATTTTCACTTTTCATGTCTGAAAATACATGAAAAAATATTTAATCACAATTAATCACAATTCTAAATAATAAAATATGTGCATGTAATTGCATTATTTTCAGTGCTATAAGGACAGTGAATCTAAGCATTGACATTATGTCTGCACGCCAGCTTCGATGGAAGGCTTCACTTAGATTGCCTGACAAGAGTAATATTTTCAGGAGAGATGGGGGAGAGGATACAACTGGAGACTCTTGACAGATATAATGTCAAGATCTACAAGCACCCATTTACCATATATATCTTTGATGTTCAGTCCATACTAAAACATTTGTCAATGTGTTGCCACACTAAAAATCTAAAAATTCCCTGTTTCTGCAATGTTAGTCATACCTAAGCCCTGCTAAACCATCCAAGTGAATCAAGAATGAGTTCTGGGCGGCAGCATGAGCCAATACTAAATGGCACCACTATAAAAAAAATTGCCTGCATCATGACGGGCCTGGGCCGACCGCCAGGCGCCTGAAGAAAACCTACCGGCACTATAGGCAGGTGGGAAAAAAAAAAAAAAAGGATCACATCAGAAGAATGGACAAAGGTTTGTTAGTGGCACTTCAAGGTTATGCTACCTCTTCAAAGATTGGCCAATCATGGTTTAAAGTGGAACAGGATAAACAAGAAACAGGTAGATATCTGTGGACACTACTGTTACTATCAATTGCCAGCCTATGGCAAAATTTGAACCTATGCTATCAAAAACATAAGACCCATATGCTGATCACTCGACTAATCATAACGGTACTACACCCATAGAAACATAATAAAGAGTTTAAATATATCACTCAAAATTTCAACCTTTTTACATACTTTTTTTTTTAAGATATGAAGCCTACTGGTGTAACAGTTGAATATTGAACTCAATTTGTATGCAGAGATGTGAAGTATGTTATTAAGCTGTAATGTTTCCAACACATTAGTTGTGATTAAAGCAACACGGAATAGTAACTAAAGAGGATAAATTATCACTGAGAACAAGAGGTTCCTTACTATATTGTCGTGAGCTTGATGGCCGAGTCAAGTTTCCTCCAACCCCATCAAGTTCACACCTGTTGAGAGGCAATTTTTTAATCAATGTGAAAAATGGATGCAAATGGTCACTAAAACTAGTTATTATACTTGGTGTCACAAATTTGGGCAAAGAATTTAGGGAAGGACTCCTGGACTTGGCGTCACTGATGAGGTAAATGATCTCGTGCACTCATTGGGCTATAATATATACATTGTTATAATGTGTATTATTGTCTTGTTACTATATATTACCTACTGATAATGGAAATACATGTCAGGATTAATCATCAAATACAAGGAAAAAAGAATCATGTATGGAAATTGTGAACTTTTAAGTTCATGTAACAAACAAAGTTTATTATACACAAAAAGGTTGGATACTTCAGATGTAAAATATTTTTGGATATAACATCACCCCCTTCCTCCATATTGGTTCTGCAAGGGTTGACTACAGCTGATAATTATTTGCGGCAGGTTACACGACACTTTTTTTAGTGCAAACCATCTGGAAATCAATGATCATTATAAGGAATACTTCTCATGAGTAGCTACTAAAACTTGACAACCTAGAAGGATGCACCATCAGACTGTAAAGGATAGATATATTATAAGACATAGCTACATTGGTGGATCCAAAGGGGTCCCAGGCCCCCCCAATGTTCCTGAGTGATACAGGAAAACTAGCTCAAAAGCGCGCTGCGGCTAAAACAATGCTTTGGCACAAAGTCCAGGCCGTTATACCCATTGATTTAGGTCACTTCACCAGTTTTTCAAGACCAGGACTGCCGAGAATGGCTAATCGGTAATGCTAATGCTCCTTCCACCGGCAAAAAGTCTGACGTCCCCCAAAAAACTCATTTCCTGGATCTACACCCAAAGACATACCGTAACATGGTTCAGTGATCATGGACAAAAAAAAAATGTTATGACAATCAATATCCAATCATTTCAGGATACATAAATCAGCATCCATATGAAGGAATTCTACAACTTAAAAGTGATGTTGAGCAGGGCATGTGTCAAGTGACTTGCACAGTCTATTTTGTGATGTCATAATTAGATTAATATCACAACAATCAACAAACACCAGATGAAGTATTCATACCAAAATGAGTACATGGAGCTGGTGCACTGCAATGGGAAGCACATTCCTGTAGCTCAGCAAGAGGGTTGAATGATGCCATGTACTTCAGGGGGGGGTGGCTAAATGTCTTCACCCTTGGCCTCTTTCTTGAACTCTCCCCTTCAGCTGCCACATTCTCTTGGATGATATCGGACGTGTTCGGATCTGTTGGGATGTGGTTGTGTTAGATGTGGAATAACATACGACAGTGGAACATGGAAGGAAAGAGTATGTCCACACGGTAAAATACAGAGATGAGGATTGCACTGCATTAGTTGAGTGATTACAAGATGTAAATTGAAATTCTTTGGATACTGAAAGGATGTACGGGGACAACTGGGTGAGAAGGGAGAGAGATGCAGATTTTTGTTTTATAGCTAGATACACCAATGAAGACTTAGGACATACACATTCAGAAAGACCACAATTTTGGCTGCTAGACAGAAAAACACTAGATGTCAAAGTGCCAGGACATTGAAGGAAGTAATAATAAGAAAAGCAATAATAATTAATGAGTATAAATATATTTCTGATATTTTTGTTTATTTTAATGCTAGTATTGGAATTTTCAAACACTAAGAATATAATAAATATTGATAAATTAATTAAAATAAATACATTAATTGTACTAATACTACCACTAACAATATTAACAGCACTGCACCTAATAGACTGAGCAATAAACTGAGTCTGATATGTAACCATAATTAAACTGTCTCTGTCTGAGTGTTATGTGAAGCTTGCTCCATGCACCATGATAGGAATGGCATAGATGCATGCAGGTTGCTGAGATGCTTACAGTCACCAGCCACTTGTAGATATGGCACCAAAATGTGTTGGAAGCATTGGCGGCCAACTTCCATTTATTTAACTATTATTTTCTTTAAACAAAGGAGACAGCTCAAGAGCAACAAAGCGTACTAGAAAAAAAAGCCCCACTACTCACCACTCCCAAACAGACAAAAGTAGAATCTTGATACACTCTTCTTGAAGGTCAAATTATAGGCAGGAGGTAATGCGGACAATGGAAGGCTGTTCCAGTTTATCAGTGTAAGGGATGAAAGAGTGGAGATATGCTGATTAACTTTTGCATAAGATGTTTGGCAAGATAGAACATGCAGTAATTGACTTAAATTAGAAAAGTATAGATTTAGGAGGGAAATGGGCAGGCATTGGTTTAATAATAGGGTGGTGGGGGAATGGAATAGACTCAGCAATCACATAGTGAGTGCAGGGACGATAGCTTGTTTTAAGAGTAGACTGGATAGCTACATGGACGAGGCTGACAGGTGGTAATGGGGAGGAATCTGGAGCTGCCGTGTGTAGGCCATTCGGCCTCTTGCCGCGGGAGGAGGGGAGGCACGCAGTTAGCAAGTTCAGAACGGTTTACAGTCCATCCGCCCCAGTGACGATGCGCCCCAAGTCCTTTCGCCCCGTAAGTTGGGGCGCATCGACTCTTAGGGAAGTTGATGCGCCCCAGTGCGCCCCACAACAAAGTCGTTGCGCCCCAAATCTCATGTTTGCTTATAAGTATTTATCGGATCAATGGCTGAACAATGTAGTGGTAATGATTTGACATTCTTTATTTCTTTATCACAGATAGTGGCCTCTAGTACACACACACACACACACACACACACACACACACACACACACACACACATTTCTGATATCGGCAGACTATATTAATCTTTGTTTACATTTCAGAGCCTACGTCATAAAATCATAAAAGTAGACAATATAAAAGGAGACAAAACAAGATGAAAAGATTAAAAATAGTACGTAGAATACTATACAAATATTGTAAAATGGTAAAACAATAAGCATTTAATACAGTATATTAAAATAACATAATAAAATAGTAAAAATATGAGGATTTAATATAAAAGTAGTAATTGCATGTGCATGTCATAAAAACTTCTAAATAAAAGGAAACAAAACAAGATGCAAAGATTAAAATGGCACAAAATATGAACATTCAGCAAGTAGCTGCATTGGTGACAGATCGCCATTACTGTACCTATCCCAGCAATTGTACAAACGGGCCTGGAGTGTCCTATATGATTTTCTTTGGAAGCGCTCTATTTTTCTGTCGGATACTAACTTAAATGTCATATTAACATCCTCCGCTTCTTGTTTTAAAAGGGAAGTTAGGACATAGAAAGGTAACTGGCTTTTGCCAGCGTGACTGTTGAGGCGGTGATGCCATCCTTCCACGTCATTATTAGTTCTAACATTTTTCTTGTACACACTCCAGGTAGCTGGGGGAAATACAGTGGATGTGATCCACTGGTTGCGAATGTACGCAACAAGAGTAATTAGGTTAGGGGTAAGGGCTGTGCTGGAAATAAGCTCGTCAAATGTTGCAATGATATCTTCATATGGGAGGTATGGAAGAGAAAGTAACTTATTTATGAATCTGTGTGTACCAGAGTCTTGGCGATAAGCAGCTTGCAAGCCATGGGCCTGCACTTGTCGCCACACTGCCTGGGCCCAGTGAAATCCGCAGCCGTGAATGGTCACTGTGGGTATCACCTTTGGTATGGCTCGCCATCGCATGCTCATAATCGATGGTGACATGCTCTACAGCGACAGTATCTGCTAAGTCGACAATACCTTGGAGCACATGCTTATAGTCTCTTTTCTTACGGGAAGACATTAGACAAAATAGGAGAGGGACCTGTTTAACAGAGTCTCCGGATTTTACAAAGCTGTGAATAGAAAAAAGTTGGTGAAATGGCTTGCGTACCACTTTAAATGTCGAATCCATAAACCAATGTCGACATTTGAAAAGGATATCTAATTGGGCAGCAGTAGCAAATATGAGGTGCCGGTTGCCACGCACATCAATATCATTTTGTAGAAAATCCTGGCCAATAAAATCAATGTCCAGTGTAAAACACAAGTCTGTTGGATCACTAGGGCGTTCCTTTCGTCGGTGTCGGTTGGCAGTGCGTGCAAGATGTGCAGGTTTCGATATACTTGGATAAGGTTTTGACGAGTCCAAATGTTTCCTCATTGCCGTAGATACTATCTCCCCTGCTGGTTTGAAGATGTTGGCGCATGCCTCTTCCATCACAGCAGCTCGGATTTGATGCACTGTAGTTGTGTTGGGTTCGGCGGGATGACAGTGTTCAGCGGTGCTAGGTATAAAGTTGTCTCCGACCTGTTTTACTGTTGCGCGACACATTACAGCACTTCGCGACCGCTTGCAACACTGCCAGTCAACCGACCCATTTTTGTTTTTTCGCTTTACATTATATGAAAAACCAATAGAGTTTGTTAGCTTTGGGTGTCTCTGGCGGGATGAATTTTCAACAATAGTCAATGTAACATTGCCCACATCATCTACATCCATAGGGGTAGGATCACACAGTGAGTGATGCAGAATATCACTGTGTGCGCTGGACGTTTGTTGTGTACTATCATCATTCATATCTGGAAACGATGCATGGGACGCCAAGCGATAATATTATCTCCGGATCTAATACGGTAATGAGAGAGAGAGAGAGAGAGAGAGATAGGTAACACACACACACACACACACATTCTTATCTCCCCCTCCGTCCTGTTTTTTTTTTTTTTGTTTTTTTTTTACATTGCAGCCTATTGCGCCGGTAGGCTTCTTTCCGGTGGATCCTGATGGTCGGTCCAAGGCTTCTTTCCGGTAGGTCCTGATGGTCGGCCCAGCCCGTTCTGGCGCAGGCGAGTGTTTATAGTGGCGCCATCTTGCTACATGCTACATGTTTATCTCCCCTTCATCCCATAACCACCTCTCTCTCTCTCTCTCTCTCTCTCTCTCTCTCTCTCTCATCAAATATATTTTTTCCAATCTTTGTATTGCTTGTAAAATATGTTTAGTTACATTATGATAAAGATATAGGAAAATAGTGGTACTCTTCAAAATATATTCAATTTTTGGCTGAACAAAAACATACGGACAAGTACTACCTTGATGTGGCGATGGTGGCGGCAGGGAAGGATTTATGCTACTATGTACATGCAATTGCGGCGGTGCACCATCATCACTCATATCTGGAAACGATGCATGGGACGACAAGCTATAATATTACCTTCAGATCTAATACGTTAATGAAGAGAGAGAGAGAGATTTTACTACAAATCTAACAGTACCGAATAATTGGTCGAAATACCGACACAGTACCTGTATTTTGTTGGCAATTGCTGCAGTACCAATGTACGTCAACCAACTCCCCACGGTTCATCATTCGATAATCAAGCTGGCTTACACCCGAGTTGCAGGTACGGTGTTGCCATTTATAACAGATTTCACACTGCAGTGCTTGCTGCCTTGGCCTTACTTCATTAAAACAAACGATGCACGGGTATGTTGGCAGAGCAGTCGCCATGATGGAAGTGTAGCTATAATAAAATTTGTACTAGAAAGTAACCTAATTTGGCTGCTTCGAATTGTTTTAAATTATTCGTTCATTGTTCATTGTTCAGCCATTGCTCCGATAAATACTTATAAGCAAACATGAGATTTGGGGCGCACCGACTTGGTTGTGGGGCACTGGGGAGCATCAACTTCCTAAGAGTCGATGCGCCCCAACTTCCAGAACGAAAAGGACTTAGGGCGCATCGTCACTGGATGACAGATATATATATATATATATATATATATATATATATATATATATATATATATATATATATATATATATATATATATATATATATATATATATATATATATATATATATATATATATATATATATATATATATATATATATATATATATATATATATATATATATATATATATATATATATATATATATATATATATATATATATATATATATATATATATATATATATATATATATATATATATATATATATATATATATATATATATATATATATATATATATATATATATATATATATATATATATATATATATATATATATATATATATATATATATATATATATATATATATATATATATATATATATATATATATATATATATATTTCGTTAAGCAGGTAGTTACTGAGCCTACCAGAGGAGATAACATACTCGATTTAGTCTTAACTAATAATGGGAGCTTGATACGTGAGTTGGAGGTGGGCGGAGAGTTAGGAAATAGTGACCACAGAACGGTTCGTTTTATTTTAGACTCGGCGGTAACCCGCGAACCAAACCCAGTGTTAGTGCTAGATTTTAGAAGAGCAAACTACGAGAGGCTTAGAAGACATCTTGAAGGGGTAAACTGGGATAATTTAATTTAGGGATTCATGAGGGCAAGAACTGCGGATTGGAGAGCCAGTAGAACCAGGTAGAAATGTCTTACAATAATTTAGTTAGAGTAATAGGAGAGTGGCAAAGACAGCATATACCACAGCGAGCACTTAGAAAAGAAAACAAAGATACTAGGTGGATGACTCGTGGACTAAAACACGAGATAGGGTTAAAGAAGGGAATTTACCAGAAAATAAAGAATGGTGAAACACATCTCAGGGGCGGGTACGTCGAACTATCTACACCTTTTCATCTTCAAATCAAAAGTTGAATTTCAAATTAAAAAAGTTGAATTTCAAGTTAAAACAGTTGAATTTCATATATGGAAAGTTGAATTAAAAAAAAAAAAGTTAAATGTCATAAAAACAAGTTGAAATTCATTTTTAAAAAGTTGAATTTCAAATTGAAAAAAGTTGAAATTCCAGTTAGAAAAGTTGAATTTGAAATTAAAAAAGTTCAAATAAAAAAGTTTAGGTTCCTATTGATAGATGAAGTGCAAGTCAATACGTACATACCTATATACATAAATGCATACATCCACAAACTTATATATATATATATATATATATATATATATATATATATATATATATATATATATATATATATATATATATATATATATATATATATATATATATATATATATATATATATATATATATATATATATATATATATATATATATATATATATATATATATATATATATATATATATATATATATATATATATATATATATATATATATATATATATATATATATATATATATATATATATATATATATATATATATATATATATATATATATATATATATATATATATATATATATATATATATATATATATATATATATATATATATATATATATATATATATATATATATGCAGAGAGAGATAACATACTCGATTTAGTCTTAACTAATAATGGGAGCTTGATACGTGAGTTGGAGGTGGGCGGAGAGTTAGGAAATAGTGACCACAGAACGGTTCGTTTTATTTTAGACTGGGCGGTAACCCGCGAACCAAACCCAGTGTTAGTGCCAGATTTTAGAAGAGCAAACTACGAGAGGCTTAGAAGACATCTTGAAGGGGTAAAGTGGGATAATTTAATTTAGGGATTCATGAGGGCAAGAACTGCGGATTGGAGAGCCAGTAGAACCAGGTAGAAATGTCTTACAATAATTTAGTTAGAGTAATAGGAGAGTGGCAAAGACAGCATATACCACAGCGAGCACTTAGAAAAGAAAACAAAGACCCTAAGTGGATGACTCGTGGACTAAAACACGAGATAGGGTTAAAGAAGGGAATTTACCAGAAAATAAAGAATGGTGAAACACATCTCAGGGGCGGGTACGTCGAACTATCTACACCTTTTCATCTTCAAATCAAAAGTTGAATTTCAAATTAAAAAAGTTGAATTTCAAGTTAAAACAGTTGAATTTCATATATGGAAAGTTGAATTAAAAAAAAAAAAAGTTAAATGTCATAAAAAAAAGTTGAAATTCATATTTAAAAAGTTGAATTTCAAATTGAAAAAAGTTGAAATTCCAGTTAGAAAAGTTGAATTTGAAATTAAAAAAGTTCAAATAAAAAAGTTTAGGTTCCTATTGATAGATGAAGTGCAAGTCAATACGTACATACCTATATACATAAATGCATACATCCACAAACTTATTATATATATATATATATATATATATATATATATATATATATATATATATATATATATATATATATATATATATATATATATATATATATATATATATATATATATATATATATATATATATATATATATATATATATATATATATATATATATATATATATATATATATATATATATATATATATATATTTCGTTAAGCAGGTAGTTACTGAGCCTACCAGAGGAGATAACATACTCGATTTAGTCTTAACTAATAATGGGAGCTTGATACGTGAGTTGGAGGTGGGCGGAGAGTTAGGAAATAGTGACCACAGAACGGTTCGTTTTATTTTAGACTGGGCGGTAACCCGCGAACCAAACCCAGTGTTAGTGCCAGATTTTAGAAGAGCAAACTACGAGAGGCTTAGAAGACATCTTGAAGGGGTAAACTGGGATAATTTAATTTAGGGATTCATGAGGGCAAGAACTGCGGATTGGAGAGCCAGTAGAACCAGGTAGAAATGTCTTACAATAATTTAGTTAGAGTAATAGTAGAGTGGCAAAGACAGCATATACCACAGCGAGCACTTAGAAAAGAAAACAAAGACCCTAAGTGGATGACTCGTGGACTAAAACACGAGATAGGGTTAAAGAAGGGAATTTACCAGAAAATAAAGAATGGTGAAACACATCTCAGGGGCGGGTACGTCGAACTATCTACACCTTTTCATCTTCAAATCAAAAGTTGAATTTCAAATTAAAAAAGTTGAATTTCAAGTTAAAACAGTTGAATTTCATATATGGAAAGTTGAATTAAAAAAAAAAAAGTTAAATGTCATAAAAAAAGTTGAAATTCATATTTAAAAAGTTGAATTTCAAATTGAAAAAAGTTGAAATTCCAGTTAGAAAAGTTGAATTTGAAATTAAAAAAGTTCAAATAAAAAAGTTTAAGTTCCTATTGATAGATGAAGTGCAAGTCAATACGTACATACCTATATACATAAATGCATACATCCACAAACTTATTATATATATATATATATATATATATATATATATATATATATATATATATATATATCTATATATATATTTATATATATATATATATATATATATTTTTTTTTTTTTTACGTTGTTGCCTATTGCGCCGGTAGGCATCTTCCCGGTGGGGCCTGATGGTCGGCCCAAGGCTTCTTCCAGGTGGGGCCTGATGGTCGGCCCAAGGCTTCTTCCAGGTGGGGCCTGATGGTCGGCCCAGCCCGTTCTGGTGCTGGCGAGTGTTTATAGTGGCGCCATCTTGCATTGGCTCATGCTACCCCAGAACTCGTTCTTGATTCGCTTGGACGGCTTCCTCTAGAGTCCGGGTTGATGGGTGGTCTTCAGGACAGCATGTGGGTAGTTTTAAGCCACTCGGCGGTGACTGAAAAATCCGAGTGGTAGCGTGAGGATTCGAACCCGCGTCGTCCATCACGCGGCGAATGTATATACATATATATATATATATATATATATACATATATATATATATATATATATACATATATATATATATATATATATATATATATAAGGCCAGATGGATAATTATTTGCCCAGACGGACAGTGATTGTTTTATCTGACAGTAATAATGTCGCTTCCTCCTCCTCCTCCTCCTCCACCTCTTTCTCCTCCTTCTCTCCGTTCATCCTTTCTAATTTCTTCACATTTCTTCTCTTTTTCTTTTTTTTTTCTTATTTCCTCCTCCTCTTCCTCTTCATTCTCCTTATCCTCCTCCTCCTTCTTTCTTTTGTCATTTCCTGTTGAGAGGGAGAGAGAAACGAACAAGTAGACACAGGTGTTGGAGAGAGGAGGAGGGAAGGAGAGATGGGAAGGAGAAAAGGAGGTAGGAACAGGGAGGAAATGGAGGGAGGGAGGAAAGTGGAGGTAACAGGTGGCTGGTGAGAGGAGGAGGGAGGAAGGAGAGAAGGCGAGGGGAAGAGTGGGAGAGGGAGGGGGAGAGAGGAGGGAAAAAGTCACTCCACAATATCAGTCATTCCGTCGGTGTGTTGCAGGACGTGAAGATGGACGCGGAGTGATTGCCAAGGACTTACCAGGTGAATAGCGGTGGTTGTACGTACGTGTGTTTTAGTGTTTGTGAGCGGTGTTTGGACGTGTTTGTCAGTGTTTGTCATCTTGTTTAACTTAGTATAGTGATTTTTGGGGGGTGCCGCAAGACGTGGTTAGGCCCTTATGTGATTGTCAAGGTGAATATAGGTGTTTGTACGTGTTGTTAGTGTTTGTGAGCGGTTTTTATACGTGTTTCTTAAGTGTTTTCTTATCGTGTCTTTCATAGGATCAAATCAAATTTTCTATATACATTAAATAAGATATGGAAGCGCCACGGTTTTAGGAATAATCATTGTATCAAATCAAATATTCTCTATACATTTAATAAGATATGGAAGCGCTACGGTCCAAGAAACTCCCCGAGCGGGCCTCACCAAACTGACTTTACAGCTGATTAGGACTAGTTACTAAGCTTGGGGGCTGAGATTGGGCTAATTACCTTGCCATAGCCGAATAATTACTTTTGTTAACGTTTACTTATGGTTACTTAGCTTTAAAAACACTCTCCTTAAGCCTAATGATGGCTTGGGAGCGATGTACTCTGTAGATATAGGCTCAGCGGGGTCCGTAATTACCTTGCTATAGTGTAATCATTACCTCTGTTAGTGTCTTCATCTCCTGGTTACCTAGCTTAAATTACAGGTGACAAGAGGTAGACTGGCGTTCCCTCCTTCCCTTCCCTTACCTTCCTTCCTCTCCTTCCCCTTCCCTACTTCCCTTCCCCTCCTCCCTCCCTTCCTTACCTTACCGTTCTTCTTTCCTCTCCCTCCCCTTCCCTACTTCTCTTCCCCTCCTCCCTCCCTTCCCTATTCCTATTTTATCCTAAGTGTAATCTGAGTGTCTATGTGTTTATGTGTACATGTATCTATTTCTAAGTGTGTGTGTGTGTGTGTGTGTGTGTGTGTGTGTGTGTGATTAATCACCTCTTTGTCTAGCTCTCCCACCTCCTCCTCCTCCTCGTCCTCCTCTCCCCTAACTTATTACAAGCATTCGGCCGTCCACTTGCACCCTCCTCCTCCTCCTGATTTTCCTCCTCCTCCTCTTCTTCCAACTACCATTCCTCCTCTCCTCGTTTCCCCCCCCACACTTCTTCCTCCACACACACTTTCTTCCCCTTCCTCCTCTTTCCTTCTCTTCTCTTCCTCCTCCTATTCCCTCTTCCTCTCTCACCCTTCTCATTCCCCATTTTCATAGTAATAATAATAGTATCAGTAATTATAATAATAGTAATATCATTAAGAAGGGAAATAATTATGATAGACTGGCAGCGGTGTGTGTGTGTGTGTGTGTGTGTGTGTGTGTGTGCAGGTAAGCGAGAGAGAGAGAGAGAGAGAGAGAGAGAGAGAGAGAGAGAGAGAGAGAGAGAGAGAGAGAGAGAGAGAGAGAGAGAGATTATATTTATACTCAAAGTTGTATGCCTTGAGATGAAAGCGAGCCTATATATGACGGGTGGACCAATTGTTGGGTACTGACGTGTTTGGGAATATGTCTGTTGGGACCATGGACAGTAACCAAAAGACCCGTAAGAGCACTTTTGGGGGCATTTTGAGGCCGATATATATAACATTGAGAGGCTATAGCCCCCTTTGCCACCACCCAACCACCAATATATTACGTCCTTATGAACACCTTTTATTTGGATCTGGATCTGGATTAATGATGCGCAGGGCACTGTATAGGTGCATAACACGCATATTTGTGATGGCTGTTGGGGGGACGGGGGAGCTGAGTGTGCAGGTGAGGGAAGTGAATCAAGTGTAATTGTTAGTGTTTGTGTGTTGTGGTGACAAGTGAGTGTATATTTGTTTTCTGAATGAGTATTGTACCGCAGTCTAAAATCTATTGAGGGAGGCTGATCCAGTCATGTATGGTGCGTGGAAAGTATGAGTGCTTGTATGCGTCAGTGTTAGTGTGATATGTTTGGTATTTATGGATGTGTGTGTTACGAGTACGTCGACTGTTTACGTTGTGTAGGTATGTTTGTGGGTCAATGTCAATGTGAGTGTTTGTGATCTTGTACATAAGTGTAAGTCTGTGTGCTTGTCTGCGTATGTGAAGAGGTTCCATGTTATATCTGTTGTTTAATCCGTGTTGTGATTCTAAACGTTCGAGTGTAATTGTTTGTAATGAACCTTGCCGCCTTGGTGTTGATTTGTTCTAGCCTATCAATGTTTTTTGTGTGTAAGGATCCCACACCGTGGAGCAGTATTCCAGTGTTGGCCTCACAAGTGTGTCATAAGCTATGTGTTTAATGTCAGGTGTGAAGTTATGTAAATTCATCCTCAGGAACCCCAGTGTTCTGTTGGCTGTGGCACTGATATGGTCTATGTGGGTGTTGAATTTCAAGTTAGTTGAGAGATGGATACCAAGGTACTTGTGTGTGTGATCTGATTCCAAATCTGAATTGTGGAGAGTGTAATTGTGATGGATGGGTTTGTGCGCTCTTGTGAATCTTAATAATTTGCATTCGTCTGGTCGGAAGTGCATCTGCCAGGTGCTCTCCCACCGCTCGAGGGCGTCCAAGTCGTTTTGTAGTAGTCTGCAGTCGTCAGTAGTCTTTACTGCTCTAAACAGTAAACTATTGTCGGCAAAGTCTAGTGGAACAGTTAGGCGTTGACAGTGGAAGATCGTTAATGTACAGGAGGAAAAGAAAGGGGCCTAGAACGGTGCCTTGTGGGACACCTGAAGAAACAGGGACAGTGTCAGATGAAGATCCGTCAAAAAGGACACGTTGAGTCCTGTTAGTAAGAAATGCAGTGATCCAGTGAAGAATAGGTCCTGAAATACCGTAGTATTTCAATTTTGGCAAAATCTAAATCAATAGTGTCAACTTCCTCAATGTCACGTCGGTCAAGTAGCCTCGTCATGTCGTTATTTGTAGTAATGAGTTGCGATTCACATGAGCGTTTAGGTCGAATGCCGTGTTGTGAGTCAGTAAGGATGTTGTTTGCGTCAAGGTGATTCATTATGTGTTTGTGTATTATGTGTTCGAAAATTTTACATGGGATCGATGTTAGTGAAATGGGGCGATAATTGGCTGGGTCAGTCATGTCACCTGTCTTGAATAAAGGAATAATGTTTGGCAAAAGCCAGTCAGAGGGTAATGAGGTGGATGATAGTGATTGGGTGAATATGGCCTGAAGGATGGGGGCAAGGATGGGGGCAAAGGATTTAAGGATGAAGGCGGGAATGTTGTCGGGGCGAGTGGATTTAGTTGTGTCGAGTCCTTCCAGGAATTTCTGTATTCCGTTAGTCGTGATGTCAAGGGGGGCTATGGGGGGGAAGGGGCTGTGTGGAATGTTTGGTGTCAGGTTGTGTTCTTGTGTGTACACCGATTGGAACTGTGTGTTGGGTATTTGTGCTTTGTGTTGTGGGCTGGTTACTAATGTGTTAGTGTTGTCTTTAAGTGATGTAATCGTGTTAGTGTCATGTTTGCGCCTCTTAAAAAAAAATTGAAAAAGTTTCTTCTGTTATTTCTTACCTTGTCTGCGAGGTAATTTGCTAGGCTACGAGCGATCAGTGCCAAATCTCGCCTCATTAACATAGCAGCCATTCACTCAACTAGATATTCAGACACCAGAACACATAACAAACACATTTTCTAGCATTTACTCATGTTATTTGTTACCCTTTCTTATATACAGGCTACGAGTGGGCAGTTTCCAATCCCACCTCATCATATATATCATATCACCCATTCAAACTAACACACTAACTAGACTTGGACACCCAGAAACACATGATCAACACCTTTTTATACCATTCATTACCTTTTATTAAGTTACCTTTTCAAATTTACAGTGAATAGTGTGGAAAAGAAAACCTGGAAACAGTGCGAACAGAATATGTTGCCAGTTACCGCCAGCGAAGGTGACCCGTCATTTCCTACGCGCCCTGGGTAATGGTAAGTACTACTTGCTTGTGTTTGTAGCTTGTTCTTGTGGTTATTTCATGTTTTTTGTGTGTTTTTGGGGTTGTGGGGTCTCGGTTGGTTAGGTGAATAATGATGTGTAATGACCCCCCCCCCTCCTCTCTCTCTCTCTCTCTCTCTCTCTCTCTCTCTCTCTCTCTCTCTCTCTCTCTCTCTCTCCAAGTCCTTTTTTTACTCCCAGGCGTTAATAGTACGTCTTCCACTTGTCTGTTTGTCCGTCTGTCTGTCTGTCTGTCCCCTAATCTGCGGTGCTTACCTCTCTATGCATTACAACTTGCTTTATATTTTTATTGTATACGTTTCTAACTCTAAAATAAGGCTTTCATGTTCTCGTATATATGATGCAGATTCACACGTTAGAGAGAGAGAGAGAGAGAGAGAGAGAGAGAGAGAGAGAGAGAGAGAGAGAGAGAGAGAGAGAGAGAGAGAGGGTTGCCTGGCTAGGATTTATTATTCTTATAATGAAGTTTACCGTGTAGCGGAAACCAATCTGTAAAGGCTTTGTTGTGTGTGTGTGTGTGTGTGTGTGTGTGTGTGTGTGTGTGTGTGTGTGTGTGTAGTTTACCTCGGCCTGATCACGAGTTCGACTCGCTTTCGACATCAGGAAGCCTCACGACGTGAGCAAGTGCTCATTATTTTCGACCTCTGGGTACTGCCGGGAGCTCACACACTGCAGTATCGACAAAAATATTGCCGATACCGGTTTCCTGAAATAACACGGGTACGCCCCTTCCCGGTATAAGTCATGGAACCGGTAAAACCGGTGTTTCCTCAAAATATCGGTAATACCGGTAACGGTATTTACTTTTGAAATGTATTTTTTTTCCACTGCCTATACTCGTACAATATGTAACTAAAATCGCACAAGGTAGTTTTAGGTAACTTCTAACTTTTATTATTTTTTTGCATAAATAGTATTTTTAACATAATGAAGATAAAATAGAAACTCAAATATCCCTAAACATTTATTTTGAAGTATGTGTGTAATAATAATAATAATAATAATAATAATAATAATAATAATAATAATGATAATGATAAAAATAAAGATAATAATAATAATAATAATAATAATAATAATAATAATAATAATAATAATAATAATAATAATAATAATTATAATAATATATCAACAATAAGAATAACGACAATAGTGATATTGTTTACAGTAATAACACACACACACACACACACACACATAATAATAATAATAATAATAATAATAATAATAATAATAATAATAATTATAATAATACACACACACACACATAATAATAATAATAATAATAATAATAATAATAATAATAATAATAATAATAATAATAATAATATTAATTTTATTAATAATAATTATTAAAATTATTATTATTATTATTATTATTATTATTATTATTATTATTATTATTATTATTATTATTATTATTATTATTATTATTATTATTATTATTATTATTATATTATAATAATTATTATTATAATTATTATCAATATTATTATTATTATTATTATTATTATTATTATTATTATTATTATTATTATTATTATTAGTAGTATTATTATTATTATTATTATTATTATTATTATTATTATTATTATTATTATTATTATTATTATTATTATTATTATTATTATTATTATTATTATTATTATTATTATTATTATTATTATCATTATCATTATTATTATTATTATTATTATTATTATTATTATTATTATTATTATTATTATTATTATTATTATTATAATCATTATCATTGTTATTATTATTATAATTATTATTATTGTAGTTTTTTTAATGTTAATAATAATAATAATAATAATAATAATAATAATAATAATAATAATAATAATAATAATAATAATAATAATAATAATAATAATATTATTATAATTATTATTATTATTATTATTGTTATTATTATTATTATTATTATTATTATTATTATTATTATTATTATTATTATTATTATTATTATTATTATTATTATTATTATTATTATTATTATTATTATTATTATTATTATTATTATTATTATTATTACTCTCTCTCTCTCTCTCTCTCTCTCTCTCTCTCTCTCTCTTTTATTTAGACATCAAGATACATATGACAAAAGGGGCGGGGAAATTATCTCCATGCTAAAGACGACCCCTGTCTCCAGGTCACCTTTCTTAAGGCATTGTCACTAGTTGTGCTTGTGCTCAGGCGGATGTGACTAAGGCGGGTAAGTGCGACACCAGGCATGAGCCGCCACCCTCATCTGCTGGGTGTCCATTGCCTTAACGCCCACTTCACCCATGAGGGCGTTCCACAGGTGGGCCGTTGTACTCGTGAAGGGCCTCTGCCACCTGGCTGTGTGGTTTCTCGGGATTTCAAGGAGATCGTTAGCCACCGTCGCTCTCGTGGTGTGCTGGCTTCTCCTCCAAGGGACCCTTAGTGCCGCCAAGTTAGGTTTATATTGGAGCTGGGCCTTTGTAGGACTGTGATGGTACCGACCTTCGCCGGTGCCCGAGGCTGTCGAGCATACAGCGGTGGGCGTCCTGCTGGTGATGTAGCTGCTGTCGATGTTGTCGCTGCCGCCACTGGTGTCCATATGGTCATTACTGCTGAAGGCTGCTGCCATCGCGGATGAGTCGCTTTGCCCTCCTCTGCACTCAGTCCAGCAGCGAGAGGTGACACTGGGCACTACTCATCCAGGAGAGAGGGGAGTATTCAATGACGGGTCTCACCTGTGCTTTGTACAGCCTCAGGAGGCCGTCTGCGTCGAGGAGGTGCCGCACGCGACGCAGGAGTGTTTCCCTCAGGGAGGCTCTGCCCGCCACACACTCCAGGTGGCGGTCGAAACTGAGTCTGGAGTCGATCTGCACCCTCAATATGTTGATGGAGTCCTTGATGACCAGGGTGTCGTCCCCAAACTTCAGCCGTCCCTGCAGGGGTCTGGCGTCCTCCCCCGAACGCGATATGACCATGGCCTGGGTCTTCTCGGCAGCAAACTTAGACTTGCCAATGTCGTCCCCAGGCCATGATGTCACCAAGATGGCGGTTGGTGGCTTCGATCACGTCCGCAGTTTCCTCCCTGGTGTAGCTGTGAGACAGGGTGCGTAGACTGAAGCCACTGGTAGGCCACGGAGCAGGTCGTCGAAGTATGCGTTCCAAAGAATCGGACCCAGTACTGATCCTTGTGGAACGCTGGCAGTGATTGGGTAGCTGCCTGACGTGCACCCGTTCACCACGACCCTCAGATTCCGGCCGTGCAGGTAGCTCGAAAACGACGGCAGCAGTTGTCCTGTGATGCCGAGCTGTTCGAGCTTGGCCAGGAGGCCCCTGTGCCACACACAGTCGAATGCCCCACCAATATCTAGGGCAACTACAAGTGAGGGGCGACCAGAATCCAGGGCGTCATGCCAAGACCTGCTGAGCAAGAGGAGGAGGTCTGATGCCGAGCGACCTCTCCTGAACCCGTGCTGACGAGGAGACAATAGATGGTTCTCCTCCAGGTGGCGCGTCAGTTGCTCAGCAACAATCCGCTCCAGGCTCTTGCTAGCAACCGACAGGAGCGAGATTGGGCGGTAGTAGGTTAGGTCTGTGTCCTTTTTCTTTAAAACCGGTGTGACACGAGGCTCTTTCCACAATGTCGGACAGGCTCCTGCACTTAGGCACTGTCTGAAGATACGTGTGAGGGGATGCGACAGCTCCCCTGCATAGTGCTTCAGCAGGAAAGGGCTGATGTCATCCGGGCCTGGGGCTTTCCTGGTGTTGGTGTCTCGGAGGTGCTTGGCCACTGTTTCTTCCGTGATCTCCAGGTTTTCCAGGACAAAGTTACCCAGACGGGGGAGGAAGGGGGCCTGCCTGCCTGGCTCCTCGACAGTCATCTTGCTGCTGAAGTGGGTTGCCAGAAGGTCAGCTTTATCCTGGTTCTCTACTGCCAGGCCCCCTGCAGGCGTCATGAGAGGCTGGATCCTGTCCTGCGTGACGATGCCTTGCCTCTCCTTCACCAAGGACCACCACTGCTTGGGGTCAACTTGGTTGGACGCCAGCTTCTTCCTGCGGCTGTTTTCCCACTTTTTCCTGGCCCACGCTGCTGTCCTTGTCATGGCCTTGCATGCAGCGTGGTGCACAGCCTTGTTGCGGTGGGAGGGACGGCGCTTGTATTGCCTCCAGGCGCTGTACTTATTCTCTGCAGCCAGTCGGCTATCTCTCTCTCTCTCTCTCTCTCTCTCTCTCTCTCTCTCTCTCTCTCTCTCTCTCTCTCTCTCTCTCTCTCTCTCTCTCTCTCTCTCTCTCTCTCTCTCTCTCTCTCTCTCTCCATTACTTTCTAACTCTCAACACGGATTCAGGCCGAAGTTATCTTCTGAAACTGCTCTCACAGTAATACCCAATAATGTATGTAGTATCCTAGATAATAAGAGAATAACTATGATAACTTTATGTGACTTATCGAAGGCATTCGACAGTGTTAACCACGACATTTTACTGCAGCGATGCCTTAAACTACGTATAGACCCTTTCTGGATCTAAGACTACCTATCCAACAGAACTCAATCAGTCCGGTAAAACAATCACATATCACCCAAATCCTTAATAACACATGGAGTCCCACAAGATTCTATCCATGGCCCTATTCTTTTTACTATTTTTGTTAATGCTATCTCAGATCACATCAGCGACTGTATACTGGTTCAGTACGCAGGTGACACACAGTTTATCCACAGTGACAACATTAATAACATAGACTAGCAAATAACCAGAGCTAAAGTAACACTGTTGAATGACAAGACTTACTTCCTAAGAAGTGGTGTTCTATTGAATTCTAATAAAACCCAATTTATATGTATCGGCACATGGCAATTGTTATCGAGCATACCAGATGATATGACCATCAACTTTGACGGAAGTGATATACCAATAAACAAACATGTTAAAATATCGGGAGTTTACTTTGACAAGTACAAGACGTTCAACACACACATACACCAATTCAACAAAAAAGTAATAGGGGTTATAATGTTCATAAACAGAGTTATTAAGGACATATTTGATAAAGACACCAGAGTGATTGTTATCAAGACACTACTGTTAAATCTAATGAATCACGGACTAAAAACACCAATGAGACCCTCATGCAACGAGTGCAAAAACTGCAAAACTTCGCTGCCAAAGTTGCTGCTGGGGGTTACAAAAGACGCGATCGTGCTACTCCTGTGATACAAGAACTAAAGTGGATAGAGATGGAAGAAAAAGTGGAGTGTATAATGGTGTATAAAGTGACCCATAAATATTATCCTGAGTGGCTACGAAACTTACCATCGAGGAGTTATTAAGACATCTTTCAGATCGGCAGCCAGAAGGAGAGTCCTCCCTGGGGGGATTTGTGGATCCCACCCCCTAGGAGGTGACTCAGAGGCATGATAATTTTGCCCGTTTTCTTCAACCTTTTGGCGCCCGAGCACACGTATATTCAACAAGGCTTTCGAGGGATTTATTGTAGGCATTTCCAGGGGTAGTTCTATGACCTTGGTTGTAGTGTGACAAGTTTCTGCACCGTGAACGTAAACAAACCCTCATGAGGACACGCTTAACGTCCTTGTTGGCCTTCAGAGATGATTGACGTGAGAGAATGAGGTGTCTAAAAGTACAGGGACCCGTTTAACATCTTCTTTGGCCGTTAGAAACGCTTAATGTGAGAGAGAGAAGCATCTAAGAGTAAGGCTATATAATCACCTCAGCCCAACACTCCTACGAAAGCCTTGTCCAATACGTGTATTTGAGCGCCGATATGTTAAAGAATATGACTAAAGAATCCCACTGAGAAATCCGGCTAAATAATCAAGGCTTCAGCCCAACACTTCTACGAAAGCCTTATCCAATACGTGTTTTAAGCGCCGATATGTTAAAGAATATGACTAAAGAATCCCACTGAGAATTCCGGCTAAATAATCAACGCCTCGTCCAACACTCCTTAGAAAAGCCTTGTCCAATACGTATACTTGATCGCCGATATGCAGAAGGATCCCTCCATCCCTCCGTTCCCCGCACAGTCCAGGTGAATGACTAGCGTTCTTTGTCCCAGGTAAACACGCGATCAGCAGTGCCTCGGCGGCCCCCGGTGTGAATGCAGAAATTTCCCCGAGGATCACTTTGCCGGACGCCAGGTGTTTGGAAAGAGGGAGGGGAGGGGGAGAGGGTGGGAGGAGGGGAAAGTAGAGAGAGGAAGGAGAGATGAAGAACGGAGGAGAGGGAGAGATGGGGAAGAGAGGGGTTGATGAGTGGGGAGGGAAGGAAGAGAGCTGGACAGAGGAGGAGGAGGAGGAGGAGGCGGAAAGAAGAGGTTGGAGGAAGAGACGTGAGCGGGGAGAAAGGAAGAAACATGGAAACATGGAAATGCAGGCAACAGGAAGCCTATTGGCTCATTACGAGGTTGCCCGCTTTGGTGATTTAATCTGCTGGACAGCCACTTGGGGCTTAATGAGCAGATGAAAACACCTCGATACTCAGTTTACTCTCGACGCACCGAAATGACGGTCGATTCCATATTTGAAGGAGTTGATAGTATTCGCATTTACTACTTCTGAGGGAAGATTGTTCCAGTGGCAGATGATTCGGTTTAAAAAGAAACTCCTTCCAATATCTGTGTTACATCGACTCGACTGAAAGGAGGAGAAGAGAGAGAGAGAGAGAGAGAGAAGAGGAAGGAATGACAGGAGGAGGGATAGAACGAGTGATAAAAAGAAAGAAAGAGAAGAAGATATCGGAGGAGGTAGAACAATGGGGAGGAAGGAAGAACGAAGGGGGGCAGAAAGGAGGGAAGAGAGAGAGAGAGAGAGAGAGAGAGAGAGAGAGGAAGAGAAACATGGAAACATGGAAACATGGACTAGCAGGCAGCAGAAAGTATGTTGGCTCATTACTAGGCTGCCTGCGTTCAGTGATTCAATCAATCCGTTTGCCATAGGAGTGGCTTGCAGGGAAGGATTAAAGCACTTGTGTATCTACTCTTGGGAACGTTCAGTTCACTCCCGATGCAGCAAAGCGGCGATCAGTGCGTTTCTTGAAGGGGTTGATGGTATCTGCGCTAACCACCTCTGCAGGAAGGCTGTTCCAGTGGCGAACAACTCTATTCGAGAAATAACTCCTGCCGATGTCGGTATTGCATTGCTTTGCTTGAATTGTTTTTCCGTTGTTTCTTGTTCTCAGGCTGGTTTGTAGCGTGAAGAGTTTGGAGTGATCAACGTTGCTGAGCTTGTTCAGGTACTTAAAGACTTGTATCATGTCTCCCCGCAAGCGTCTCTTTTCCAACGTGAAGAGGTTGAGTCCCTCGAGTCGCTCTTCATAGGGCTTCGTCCTCAGTGATGGTATCATCTTCGTGGCGCGGCGCTGTACTCTCTCTAGTAATTCAATGTCTTTCCTGTAATTAGGAGACCAGAATTGCACGGCGTATTCCAGGTGGGGCCTTACCAGCGAATTGTACAAGGATAACATAACTCCCGGCGTCTTGTATTCGAAGTTCCTCGCTATGAACCCAAGCACTGTATTGGCTTTCTTACAGGCGGACTTGCAGTGTTTTATTTGTTTCAAGTCACTGCTGATGGTGACCCCGAGGTCTCTTTCCTCTTGCACAACATGTAGTGGTTCGCCACCCATGTGGTATGTGTGGTTGCTGTTTCTGGATCCGATATGCATTACTTTACATTTGGCAGTGTTGAAGGACATCTGCCATTTTTCTGACCACCGAGTGATCTGGTCCAGGTCTCTCTGGATAATTTCGCAGTCTGCCGTTGTGAGGGCCTTCCCACCCACCTTTGTGTCGTCGGCAAATTTTGAAAGATTGGATTTCAATCCTAGTTCTAGGTCGTTGATATATATGATGAAAAGTATGGGTCCCAGCACTGACCCCTGTGGCACTCCACTTGTGACCGGGAGCCACTCGGAGGCCTGTCCGTTGAGTACAACTCGTTGTTTTCTTCCAGTGAGCCAGTCCTTGGTCCACGCTGTCAGATTGCCGCCTAATCCCGCCGACTTGAGTTTCTTGAGGAGTCTTTCGTGTGGCACTTTGTCAAAAGTAAAAAGTGAAGAGAAGGAGGAGGAGGAGAAACAGTAGAAAAACTATCAAAACTACTACTACTACTACTACTACTACTACTACTACTACTACTACTACTATATATTGCTACTACCAACCCTATTAATAACCAACACATTTCTGATTTCGCAACCTTACCAGCGCAACACTAAAGCCCCGTTCACACTGTGCCGACTCTTGGCCACGACAACCCACGACTCTAGGGTACACGAGGTCTTGGGTGTTGATGTGAAAGGGTTGAGCATGCCTTGAAAGATGTCTTGAGACTGTTGCCGAATGCTGCGCTGACGTCATGACGCGAGTCTGGAGTCGTGAGGGTTAACATAAGAATATAAGAACATAAGAAC
The DNA here is from genome assembly GCF_024679095.1 of Eriocheir sinensis. NCBI lineage: Eukaryota > Metazoa > Arthropoda > Malacostraca > Decapoda > Varunidae > Eriocheir > Eriocheir sinensis. Next base: position 50,356 of record NW_026110685.1, read on the forward strand.
GTAAGGAGTCTGTAAGAGGCCGGTTGGCCTATACAAGACAGCTCCTGTACACTCAACCCCACCTTACCTCACCATCCATAGCTTTATCTAACCTCTTCTTGAATGTATCTATGGTGTTGGCGCCCACAACATGGCTCCCAAGCCTGTTCCATTCATCTGCCACTCTATTGGTGAACCAATTCTTGCCTATATCTTTGTTGAATCTGAATTTGTCTAACTTGAAACCATTGCTACGCGTCCTACCTGGCTCTTTTACTATCAAAATCTTATTGACATCCCCTTTATTAAAGCCCTTCATCCATTTATAGACTTCGATCAAGTCTCCTCGCAACCTTCGCCTTTCTAGAGAGTGTAGGTTTAACTGCTTCAGCCTTTCTTCATAAGGCAAGTTTCTCACCCCCTGAATCATCTTTGTCATCCTCCTCTGTACAGATTCTAACATCTTGATATCCATTCTATAGTAGGGGGATCAGAACTGATATGCATAATCTAGATGAGGTCTAACTAGTGCTAAGTTAAGTTTGAGGATGACTGCAGCGCTCCTATTGCTTACGCTCCTTGAGATGAAACCAAGTACTCTGTTTGCCCGATTTTAAGCCTGAATGCATTGAGACCTAGGACGGAGGTCAGCGCTCACTAGTACACTAGAGCACGATATGCACTAGTTGGCCGAATGTCCCAGACAGTCGACAAGACACCAAGGCCCCAATAAAACCTACCCCACTTCTTGGAGCGTGGGAAGCAACTTGTCAAATGAAAAAGTCGCTGGGTTGTCGTGGCCCTGAGTCGGCACAGTGTGAACGGGGCTTAACACATCATTGCAACACACCATGACATACAGAAAACGAGGGGCATGAAGCACGATAGACATATACATGTACTACCGATTATTGGGGTGAATAAATCAATTGCCAACACAGAGAAGCAGGTATATTCATAGGGATTGATTGTGTGTGTGTTTAGGGGTATGAAAATGGACTGTGCTTGTTTGTATTGAAGGATGAAAAAAGTATTAGGTTATGTTTTTGTGTGTGTTAATGTGTTGGTGATTGTTAAAAATGATGGATAGATTGATGGATAGACAGAGAGGAAGAAAACTGAAAATGAATGGAAGTAGTAGAGACGAAGAAGGAAAAGAAAGAAGAAAAGGGAAGAAGGAATCAGAAAAAAAGAGACAGAAAGAAGCAGACACAGAGAAACAAAAAGAGACAGACAGAGACAGAGACAGAGAGACATGGCTAATACTGTCCCGTGAATCGCCTGGCTGTCAATGGAGAGAGCAAGGAGACAGACATGAGGGCCCATAATTCCTCACCCTCCTCCTGGTCGTGGTGGGAAGCTGGTGTCTCGAGGGGTTGTGGGTATCGCTGGGCTCCCGCAGGTCACCAGAAAGACAGACAGACAAATATATCATCCAGAATCTTAGCTCTCTTAAATCACTGGTCAACTTTTGCATTAGGAAGATAGACAGCCAAGTTACAAACCAAGTGTGTAGTGTAAGGGAGTGTGGCTGTGGTGGAGGCGGTGGTATGTAGTTAGCAAGTCACAGGTACAGTGAGAATGGAAAATATATATGAAATAGAGCAAAGTCAATAAAATTAATTGAATTACACGAGAAAAGACAGTGCAATGAAAACAAAATTCAGTTCTTTTGGATCAGTGGTGGCGGTGTATAGTTATCAAGTTCATAGAGGCGGTGAAATTAATAACAAAAAGACACCAATGATAGAAAGCAAAGATAGGTTACTAGAAAAAATAAAATAGGAAAGGGAAGCTGTGAAATAAAGAAAAATGTACTTCTATTAAAAGTTAGCAAGTTCATAAGGAGCAGAAAAAATAAAACATCACTGACAGAAAGCAAAGTGCATGAACGTCAGTTAGGAGAGAGAGAGAGAGAGAAATCCTTGGCAATAAAGTCGTAATGCTGGGATCACACATCTGCGAGTTCGCTCTGCGACGGTTGGCTATTTTGAAAATGCACGAAATCGTGGGAGCATCACCATTGTCTCTGCAAGTTTGCCTCTGTTTCAACTCACAGCAACATGGCGAGGGAGGGTCGCTCGCCTATACGCACACGAGGGCGACAGGCGAGGGGACGTCGAGGTGAATCGTGCATGAATGCGCGCGACTGTACGCAGAGGAGCCCGATTTTGAAAATAAAACCCATTGCGACGGTTTGCGATGAACGCAGGGCCTGGCGACTATGCGCGACCGCCTCTTGTCTAGCCGCTCGACGACGCTCAACGTCGCACGCATGGTCGAGAAAACGTCGAGGGATATATATATATATATATATATATATATATATATATATATATATATATATATATATATATATATATATGACCCGCAAGTCGTGCGAACCTTACCGCACGATTATTGCGACTAATCGCAGGGACGTCGCTACGATGTCGAGCGTATATGCCGATTTCGGAAATTTTCAAAATCGCCAGCCGTCGCAGAGCGAAATCGCGGATGTGTGATCCCAGCATAATGGTGTTCTCTGTTTGTCGTGTCTCATCAGCCTTACGTCTGTCCTAATTAAACTATTCTAAAAAATAATCAGGGATAAAATTATCACTTTCCTTGAAACAAATAATTTGATAACTGATAGTCAGCATGGATTTCGTAGTAATCGGTCGTGCCTTACCAACCTATTAACCTTTTTCAACGATGTTTATACATGCTGGGACACCCGAAGCCCATATGACGTAGTTTACTTAGATTTTCAGAAAACGTTTGATACAGTTCCTCACGTTAGGCTTATTTCTAAACTGCGTTCCCACGGTATTAACGACCATCTATGTGAGTGGATTCATGACTGACTCACCGACAGAGAACAACGTGTAGTTCTTAATGGTGAAACATCGGATTGGCAACCCGTCACCAGTGGCGTGCCCCAAGGTTCGGTCCTGGGGCCAACACTATTCATAATTTACGTGAACGACTTAGAAACTGATATCCTATCAAAAGTAGCCAAATTCGCCGACGACACCAAATTAGGAGGTACGGTAATGAACAGTCAAAGATGCCAAAATATTCAATCAGACTTAATAAGACTTGCCGACTGGAGCGAAAAATGGCAAATGAGTTTTAACGTAGATAAATGTAAAGTAATGCACATAGGTGAAAAAAATCCTAACTTTAAATATCAGATTCAAGGACAAGAGCTCAGCGAAGTAAAACAAGAATAAGATCTTGGTGTCATTATCAGTAACACTCTTAAAATGAGTGATCAATGATCTGCAGCGAGTAAGAAATACAATATGATGTTAGGATTAACCTCAAGAAACTTTGATTATAAATCACCCGAACTTATGAAGAGATTATATTTAGCATTTGTAAGACCACACCTAGAATACGCCGTTCAGTTCTGGTCACCGAACTATATCAAAGTTCAAGTTTTGCTAGAAAAGATACAGCGACGAGCAACCAAACAAATTCCTGTGCTCCGAAACTTGCCATATGACGAGCGTTTAAAGCGTTTAGATATGTTGTCCCTAAAAAAGCGAAGGATAAGAGGGGACTTAATTGAAGTGTTCAAAATCCTTAATGGATTCGACAACATTAACCCAAATAGTATATTTCAGAGTGACACCAACACAATAACACGCAGCAACGGTATGAAATTAAAGGGAAACCGATGTAACACATTGGTGCGCAGAAGTTTTTTCAATAATAGAGTCGTCGATCATTGGAATATACTCCCACCGTCAGTAGTTAGTGCACAGAGTATCAATAGCTTCAAGTCATCATTGGATAAGTACTTCAGGGATATAAAATTACACTGACCCTTCTAAGTATGTTTTCAGACAGATTGCAGCAAGGCCTCAACCTAAATCCATATTATTCTCCCCCACAACCTAGATTGCAAGTAGAGTAAGTTAACAATAGAGTAAAGCAACAGTTAATGTCCGCATGACATGTGGAGTGAGGTGTGGTTGCAGTAAGGTGACAGGGTACTGGTGCGTGCCTAATACCTCCGGTAAAATGAGGATCAAGCCTCCACCTGTGCTCCTGAAAGTACACCTCACCCATCGTGAGTATTAGTCGGGATTCTGGGGCTGCCCTGTGTAGGCCACTCCGCCTCTTCCAGTCTCCCTGTGTTTCTATGTTCTTATGTTCTTATGTAATGAAGTCATTTTCTCCCACAGCTTAGGTTACCAGTAGTGTAAGTTAAGGGTAGTAATTTCTTCTTATTTCTCTCTTTACTGTAAAAAATCCATGTCCCTTTCTTCCTTAAGGTACAGTCGACGATAGAGAGTAGTGTCACGGTTTTCAGAATGTTTAGCCTGGTGGCGGTATCTGGCAACTATACCACGGTGACGCATTCACTGGCGATGTTAGTGACGCGTATCAGTGTGTACCGTGTGTGTGTGACCGTGAAATTATAATATTGTATAATATTATATTATATTATAATATAATGTAGTTAAAAATATACCAGATTACATGAATTCAATTTAGAAATGCGATAATGAATGTCTTCTACATGAAGATGATGATGATGATGGCGAGGTAGAACATCACGAACATTCTGAAACACTTTTTTCTTATTAAACTTTGAAAATACCTTGTGCAATGCTGTCCTTCACAGAGGCAGGCAGTGACTAATGCTCCTTACCATCAAACAGCAAATAGGCTTGAGGGTCTTTAACTCGCAGCCTTAATATCCGTCACTATAAAGCCTCAAAGACAATTCAGATCATCAAAAATCTAAAATCATTTATCCGTGAAGATTACGTAATATCTAAGTATAAATACGTGTGTGTGTGTGTGTGTGTGTGTGTGTGTGTGTGTGTGTGTGTGTGTGTGTGTGTGTGTGTGTTGAGTGCGAGCGCGGAAAAGCCCGCGGTCGACGACGCCATCATGTGAACGTTTATTATTACGTATATTTTTTTTTAATAAAGAACAAGATCTTGGCTGTCAGGGATTTATTTTTTTAAGCTAAAAGGCATAACAATCTCCCTTAATAAGTGCAGTATATTTTTAAATGTATGATAGTTTGATAAACAACTTAGAATTGCTCTTAACTAAATTTGACCGAAACTAAAAGCTCGTGTCAAAATGTAGTGACAGAGCCTAAAGAAAAAATACTTATTAAGCGTTAGCGACGGGCACTTTTGATAAATGTCTATCTTAAAATTATGGAGAGTGCACCTGTGACCACCGATCATCACAACAGTACGATTTCGATAGGATATAATAATTTTCATGTCGCGTGGAGGGGTTGCCAGATGTCGCTTTCTGAACGAAACTTACTGGACAGTGTGACACTACTCTCTATAGCCGACTGTACATGGTGTTCTCTTCTAACTATTTCCTGCCGGCACGTTGCCGGAGGGAGAGGTGGGTAGGGAGGAGCCTTCATCTATACTGTCCTGTTCTGCCACACGTAGATTACTAGTAGTAGCGGTAGTAAACAGACACCCTCGCCATAGACCGATAGGTCTTCTGGTGTCTGTTCTTCCTATGTATTCCTATGTAATCATGGCGCGGGGAAGTGCCCGGCGCAGCATCCCTTCCGTCAGTAATTTCGCGCTAGCCAGCCCAGTCATTTCACATTCCATTTGAGCGGAAAGAGAACTAGAAACGCTGTTGTCGCATTGATATGCCTTTGGCTCGGCCCTAAAAAGCTGGCGGGGGAGCGGGAACGAGGAAAATACGCATGATATTAGGTAGACTTTATTCGCGAAAACTTTACAAGTATTATTAGGAACCGTATCTGAGGTCACTCTGGCATAGCGGTTATTTAAACTATACAATACATACATGCTGAATGGAGACCATGTGACAAAAATATCCATAATAATCAGTCTTAATACCTGAAAACCTTACAATAAACAGAAACTATAAAAAATAACTCGTAGAAAAATAGGGAAAAAGAAAATAAACTGAGAAGGAAGAGGAAAAAACAGAATTGATAGAGCCTAGAAATTAAGTAAAAATGGATCCTATAAAAATAAAATCAATAGAGGAGGAATGGAGGAAAACACAATTCACTATAGGCATATAAATTAATAAAAAAGAGGGAAATAAAGAAACCCTCACCGATAAGGAAGTCCAGAATCCTAGCAAGAGGAGGAGAGGGATGAAGGATAACAATAAGCTTAATGGTAACTGGGAAAGATTTTCAATTTTCGTCTATGAGCCAAAGGGAGGAAAGAGGTCAAAGAGTGAGAGATGGTGGAAAAAGTGTGTCGTTAACTTATGTGGGGGGGAGAGGGAGAGATGAAGTTAGAGAGGGAGAGATGGAGGGAGAGAGGGAGACTTAGTAGTGATGTCAGTAAGTTTGCAGATGATACCAAGATCGGTAGAGTAATTGGGTTGGATCAGGACGCTAGTATTCTCCAGGATGAACTAAACAGATTGTATGACTGGGCGGATAAATGGCAGATGGAGTTTAATGTAAGGAAGTGCAGTATTCTGAGTGTAGGTAGGAACAACCCGTCTCACAATTATTGCTTAAATGACACTCTCATAAGCAGGTCTGGGTGCGAGAGAGATTTAGGGGTCTTAGTGTGCTCTGATCTACGGTCCAAGGGCACACTGTATTCAAGCTAGAAATCGAGCAAATAGGGTACTGGGATTTATTTCAAGGAGCGTAAGCAACAGAAGCGCCGAAGTCTTCCTCAAACTATATTTAGCATTAGTTAGACCTCATCTTGAATATGCGGTTCAGTTCTGGTCACCTTACTATAGAATGGATATCAAAATGTTAGAATCGGTGCAGAGGAGGATGACTAAGATGATTCAGGGGTTGATAAACTTTCCATACGAGGAAAGACTCAAACAGTTAAACTTGCATTCTCTAGAAAGGCGAAGGCTGCGTGGAGACATGATCGAGGTTTATAAATGGATGAAGGGCTTTAATAAGGGAGATATTCATAAGGTTTTGTTGGTAAGAGAACCGGGTAGGACACGAAGTAATGGGTTTAAACTGGATAAATTTAGATTCAAGAGGGACATAGGCAAAAATTGGTTTACCAACAGGGTTGTGGATGAGTGGAATAGGCTTAGCAGTCATGTGGTGAGTGCCAATACAATTGTCACATTCAAAAATAGATTAGATAAATTCATGGACAGCGATACTAGGTGGAATATAGATTTTTGGTTAGGTTTAATAGAGTTGAAGTAGTTGATAACTTTGGTCTGAAGCTATGCTGAGCATTACTAAGTAGGTAATTTGATTCCAGATGCTGAATCAACTGTGATGAAACTATTTTTTCTAGTAGTTTGGAGAGGACTGGGAGGAGAGATATGGGACGATAATTACTGGGGTCGTTTACATCACCAGTCTCTAGGATGGGTACCAAGATTGAGAATTTCCATGCTGTGGGAAAAATTGCTGTGACTATTGACGTATTCATGATGGTGGTTAAATAGCAGACAATAACGGGAAGGGAATCATTTAGGAATATCAGTGGTATCTCATCAGACCCACATGCATCACTATTGTTCATATGTGCAATGGTAATGACTAAAGTTTGCCAGTCAATAGGCTCAAGTCTGAGCAGACAGTTAGGGTCAGTGATGTCAACTGGATCTGCAGTTGGGAGACGTGAGGAGTCACCTAATTGTGTCTTTTCAAAAAAGATTCTACCAAAGGTATCAAAAAAATCATTGAAGAGGTTAGCAGTCTGCATCGTAGTTTCTTTATTATACTGGGACAAACATAAGGTAAACCACGTAGTGTGAGGCAAGAAGAATGGTGGTGGAAACAGGACATACACGAAAAGTTGAGGGAAAAGGAGGCGAAGCGGAAATGGGAGCAGACGAGGAATCAACTGGATAAAGAAAAGTACCAGCCAGCGAAGAAGGCGGCAATGAAAGAAGTAGCAGTAGCGAAAGTGGAAGCTTGTGAGAACATATACGAAGAATTGGAAACATCCCAAGGTCAGAACAAAATATACTGGCTGGCGAAAAGCAGAAACAAGGCTACAAAAGATATTCAACACGTAAAACAAATATTAGATGCGGAAGGGCGTGTACTGAGTAAAGAAGAAGAGGTGCGTGAAAAGTGGAAGGAGTATTTTTCAGGACTGCTAAACGAGAAGAACCACCGTGAATATTTTGAAGATGGAGCTCCATGTGAGGGACCAACGAGGACAATGGAGAGAGTGTATGTGGAGAAGGCCCTGAAGAAAATGAAGAGGGACACAGTTGGCCCGGATAACATCCCCGTGGAAGCATGGTTGGCTTTGGGAAGGGAAGGAGTAGATATGTTGTGGATACTAATGAGGAAAATTGAAGACCAGCAAGTTATACCGGAGGAGTGGCGAGAAAGCGTAATGGTTCCAATCTTCAAGGAGAAAGGGAATGTGCAGGACTGTGCAAACTATTGTGGAATAAAGCTTCTGTCCCACACAATGAAGATCTGGGAGAGGATTATGGATGCAAGATTGAGACAGGTGGTGGAGATATCAAGGGGCCAGTTCGGATTTATGCCTAAAAAGGGAACGACGTGTGCAATTTTTGTGCTAAGACAGATGATGGAAAAATATAGAGAGAAGCAGAGGGAGATACACGCAATATTCATAGACCTGGAAAAAGCTTATGATCGAATACCGAGGCAGGAAATATGGAGATGCTTGAGGAAGATGGTACCAGAGAGTTATATAAGACAAATTATGGAGATGTACAGGAATGTGAAAACGAGGGTTAAAACTGCAGCTGGCATGACTGAGAGTTTTGATGTGAAGGTTGGGCTACACCAGGGCTCAGCCCTCAGCCCTTTTCTCTTTAATATAGTATTTAATGTGTTCACGGAGGGTGTAAGAAGAGGAGTGCCATGAGACATTATGTATGCGGATGATGTGGTGTCGGTTGATGAGGCAAAACAGGAAGTGGAGGAGAGGATGGAGGAGTGGCGTATAGCATTGGAGAGGCGTGGAATGCGAATAAGCAGAAGTAAGACGGAATATATGGTGATGACAGACCAGGATCAAGGCAGGAACAGGGACATGAGGAGCATAACATTAGATGGCCAGTCTCTGAATAGCGTGAGGAACTTCAGAAATATAGGCTCAACGGTTGCGGCAGATGGAAATGAATAAGCGGAAGTTACAAGAAGGATACAGGCGGGATGGAATAATTGGCGTGATATGTCAGGAGTCCTCTGTGACAAGCGAATGCCAATGAAATTAAAAGGGAAAGTGCATAAAACAGTGGTGAGACCAGCTATGACATATGGCCTAGAAACTGTGCCAATGAAGAAGAGTAGTGAAAGAAAATTGGAAGTGACAGAAATGAAAATACTGAGATGGATGAGTGGAGTGACAAGAAAGGATAGGATTAAGAATGAAGTCATAAAACGTACAGTTAAGGTAACAAGTGTGGGTAAGAAGGTACAGGAAGCGAGACTGAGAAGGTTTGGTCATGTCAGGAGGAGAGAGGAAGGGAGTTGTGAAAGGCAGATAATGGACATGGAATTGGGTGGAAGAAGGAAGAGAGGAAACCCAGGACGAGATGGAAGGACTGTATTGTGGCGGACGACAGGGAAAAGAACTTGGACTTTGAAGTGGCGGAGGACAGGGTCAGATGGAGGAGACTCGTCAAAAACAGCGACCCCGTATAGAAACGGGATAATAATGCTGCGGAAGAAGAAGATCGTAGTTTCTTTATTGTTACATGTGACAGGCAGATTACTGCTTTTATTATTAGGGATAAGTTCATTAATGGTTTTCCAAATGATTTTCCTATTACCTTTGTTGTTGTCAATTTTTTTGTTGTAGTATTCGGATTTAAAGTAGTGAATAGATCTTCTGACTTGGCACTTTAAGTTTTTATAAGTATTCACAAGGTTAACATTGCTTCTGTCTTTTTTCCAGGCTTTCAAGGCATTTTTTTTTTGTTGTATCAAAGTTTTTAACTCTTCATTAAGCCATGGAGCAAAGGGTCTTTTCAATTCCTTTGTCACTAAGGGTGCGCAAAAATCAAGACATTTCAAAATGACACCATTAAGAACCTCAACTTGAGTATTGACATTATCAGTAATGAGAGCTGGGCACTTCTGATCATCAGTCCGATCGTCCGATCTTCCGATCTGATCGGAACAGGAATTGGCGATCGGAATGCAAAGATTGGATCATCTTTGTAAAAGGTAATCGGACTGTGGAGATCGGAACTTCACAAACTAACTTCCGATCACAGAAAAGAAAGTGGTCAACGTTGTCATGGCAACAAGTGACTGCGGACTTTAATAAGCGTCTTTATTTATAAAATTAAGCGATAATTATTGATCGTTAATTTATTTATTCCTGGTAATGTATCGTGAACGAGACGTGCAGGCGCAAATTCGCTTTATTTGCTTGGCGGGACTTGTTACACGACGCCATGACAGTGTGGTGTAGCCCACAGTAGTGGGCTTCCGCTCACTCCAGTAACAGAGTGGCATGCCCCAGTTGTCAGTTATGCATTTTCCGCTGCAGTGTTACCACCCTCTAATGGCGGCAGCGTCAGTTCCTCTTCGGGAAACCAACAAGACCTAAGCTAAAAGGGAAAGCTTCTTCCCGCCTCGACACCCCCACCTTCTTAACCGGGGGGAGGGCTTTGCCTTCCCACGACCCCCCCACCCACCCGTCGGGCTCCCCCCGCAACAAGAGAAGGAGGAAGGTCTCGAGAGACAGCGCAACATGCCGCCCAGACCACGGCACCAAACTAACGCCCCAACCCCATACTCCTCCCATCCAAGAACTTATCTAACCTCTTCTGGAATGTATCTATCGTGTTGGCGCTCACCACATGCATTCTACGTCTGTTCCACTCATCCACCACTGTTGGTAAACGAATTCTGGCCCATGTCTTTGCTGAACCTGAACTTATCCAACTTAAACCCATTGCTACGTGTCCTACCCAGTGTGGTGTCATCTGTTATCCACGTATCCTAAGACATCCCATCCAATCTGCGCATGCGCGAGATTTGTTTACATACAAAGGGTGGATGAATTGCGACACGGTACCGTGTCTTTGTCGACTGCCTATCGCGATATGTCCCACCTGAGTTTTTTTTTTATAATATTTTTAAAAGTAAATGTTGACGTATGTTTTGAATTTGAAAATTGCTTGAAATATGAAAGTTTCTTCCTGCACCCTTTGTATGTCAGTAAATGAGGTATGTCGGTAAATGTGATAAGTGAGATAACCTGCTCCCCTTGTATGTCGGTATATGTGGTAAATGTGATAACCTGCTCCCCTTGTGTTTTTTTTTTTTTTTACAACAAAGGAGGCAGCTCAAGGGCACACAAAAAAGGAAACAATGATAAAAAAAAAGCCCGCTACTCGCTGTTCCTAAAAAAGAATCATAAGAGGTGGCCGAAAGAGAGGTCAATTTCGGGAGGAGAGGTGTCCTGATACCCTTCTCTTGAAAGAGTTCAAGTCGTAGGCAGGAGGAAATACAGATGAAGGAAGATTGTTCCAGAGTTTACCAGCGTGAGGGATGAAAGAGTGAAGATGCTGGTTAACTCTTGCATAAGGGGTTTGGACAGTAAAAAGTCGTGTGCAGCGGGGCCACGGGAGGGGGGAGGCATGCAGTTAGCAAGTTCAGAAGAGCAGTCAGCGTGGAAATATCGATAGAAGATAGAAAGAGAGGCAACATCGCGACGGAATTTAAGAGGTAGAAGACTATCAGTAGGAGGAGAGCTGATGAGACGAAGAGCCTTAGACTCCACTCTGTCAAGAAGAGCTGTGTGATTGGAGCCCCCCCACACGTGAGATGCATACTCCATACGAGGGCGGACAAGGCCCCTGTATATGAATAGCAACTGCGCGGGAGAGAAGAACTGGCGGAGACGATACAGAACGCCCAACCTCGAGGAAGCTGATTTAGCGAGAGAGGAGATGTGAAGTTTCCAGTTGAGATTTTGAGTTAAGGATAGACCGAGGATGTTTAGTGTTGAAGATGGTGATAGCTGAGTGTTGTCAAAGGATAGGGGATAGGTGTTTGGAAGATTGTGTCGAGTTGATAGGTGGAGAAATTGAGTTTTTGAGGCATTGAAGGTCACAAGGTTCCTTCTGCCCCAATAGGAAATGATAGCAAGATTTGAGGTTAAGCGTTCTGCAGCCTACAGTCTGGAGTCGTGTACTTCATGTTGAGAGGGTCTTCTGTTGAAAGAAGTTGAATAATGCAGAGTGGAGTCGTCGGCGTATGAGTGGACAGGACAATTTGTTATGGAAAGAAGATCATTGATGAATAACAGGAAGAGAGTGGGTGATAGGACAGAGCCCTGTGGAACACCACTGTTGATAGGTTTAGGGGAAGAACAGTGACCGTCTACCACCGCAGAGATAGAACGGCCGGAAAGGAAACTGGAGATAAAGGAACAGAGAGAGGGATAGAATCCGAAAGAGGGCAGCTTAGAAAGCAAAGATTTGTGCCAGACTCTATCGAAGGCTTTCGATATGTCTAGCGCAACAGAGAAAGTTTCACCGAAACGGCTAAGAGAGGATGACCAAGAGTCAGTTAAGAGAGCAAGAAGATCGCCAGTAGAACGCCCCTTGCGGAACCCATACTGGCGATCAGATAGAAGGTCACAAGTGGAATGGTGCTTTTGAATCTTCCTGTTAAGGATTGATTCAAAAGCTTTAGATAGACAGGAAAGTAAAGCTATAGGACGGTAGTTTGAGGGATTGGAACTGTACAAAGGCGTACTTCCAGCAGGAAGGAAAGGTAGATGTTGATAGGCAGAGACGAAAGAGATGGACCAGGCAGGGTGTCAGCACGGGAACACAGTTTTTAAGGACAATAGGAGGCACTCCATCTGAGAGTTAAGGCCAGAGAGGGCATAGAAAACATCATTTGGAAGAATCTTAATAACAGGCATAAAGGAGTCAGAGGGGGGATGAGTAGGAGGAATATGCCTAGAATCGTCCAAGGTGGAGTTCTTACAGAAAGTCTGAGCGAAGAGTTCAGCCTTAGAGACAGATGAGACGGCAGTGCTGCCGCCAGGGTTAAGGAGAGGAGGGAAAGAGGAAAAAGTGAAATTGGAGGAGATATTTTTGGCTAGATGCCAGAAGTCACGGGAAGAATTAGAAAAAAAGCAAGGTGTTGACATTTTCTATTGATAAAAGAAGATTTGGTAAGTCGGAGAATATATTTGGCACGATTCCGGGTTGAAATGTAAAGGTCATAGTTAGCGGGAGTTCGAAGGCTCTGGAACCTTTTGTGAGCTCTGTCTCTATCTTTAATAGCACGAGAACAAGCATGATTAAACCAAGGCTTTTTAGCACGAGGAGTAGAGAAAGAACGTGGAATGTATGCTTCCATTCCTGGGACAATCACCTCTGAGATACGCTGGGCACACACAGAGGGGTCTCTCTCCTGGAAGCAGTAATCATTCCACGGGAAATCGGAAAAGTACATCCTCAGGTCGTCCCACCGAGCTGAAGCAAAATACCAGAAGCATCGCCTCTTCGATGGGTCCAGAGGGTGTACAGGAGCGATAGGACAGGAAAGAGAAATAAGGTTATGATCGGAGGAGCCCAACGGAGAGAACAGGTTGACAGAGTAAGCAGAAGGATTAGAGGTAAGGAAGAGGTCTAGAATGTTGGGCCTGTCTCCAAGACGGTCGGGAATACGTGTAGGGTGCTGATCCAGCTGCTCTAGGTCGTTGAGGATAGCAAATTTGTAGGCTTGTTCACCAGGCTGGTCAGTGAAAGAGGATGAAAGCCAAAGCTGGTGGTGAACATTGAAATCTCCCAAGATGGAGATTTCAGCGAAGGGAGAGTGAGACAAGATGTGCTCCCTTTAGAATTCAAATAGTCAAAGAATTTTACATGGTTAGTAGAGTTAGGTGAGAGATAAACAGCACAGATGTATTTAGTAATAGAATGACAATGAAGTCTTAGCCAGATGGTGGAAAATTCAGAAGAGTCAAGGTCGTGGGCACGAGAGCAAGTGATGTCGTTGCGCACGTAGGCGCAACATCCAGCTTTGGATTGAAATTTAGGATAGAGATAGTAGGAGGGAACAGAGTAGAGGTTGCTGTCAGTAGCCTCAGAAACCTGTGTTTCGGTGAGGAAGAGAAGATGAGGTTTAGAGGAGGAGAGATGGTGTTCCACAGAATGAAAATTAGAACGAAGACCACGAATGTTCCAGAAATTGATAAGGAAGAGGTTCGAGGAGTTATCAGGACACCTCTCAAGTCGGCAGCCAGCAGGGGAGCCCTCCCTGCGGGAATTTATGGTCCCCTCCCCCAGGCGGGGACTCCGAGGCAGTTATTTTTCGCCATTTTGAGTTTTGAATTTTGGGAAAAGGTGTGTGTGTTGTGTGAATGTAGTGTGGTGAAGAAAGAGAGAGGAACTGTCTTTAGAGAGCATGCTGAACTGCTCTCTGGTGTTGATGAGACAAAAGGGAAACGGTTAGTGAGGACATGGGAAGGGTCTTTGAAGGGCTTCAGCACCCTCCTCGCTTCCCATATATCCTCACCGGGAGTAGTCGGTAAATGTAATAAATGAGATAACCTGCACTCCTTGTATGTCGGTAAATGTGATAAATGAGATAACCTGAACACCTTGTATGTCGGTAAATGTGAGGAATGAGATAACCTACACCCCTTGTATGTCGGTATATGTGATCAATGAGGTAACGTACACCCCGTATATGTCGGTAAATGTGATAAATGAAATAACCTGCACCCCTTGTATCTCGGTAAATGTGATTAATGAGATATCCTACACCCATTGAATGTCGGTAAATGTGATAAATGAGATAACCTACACCCGTTGTATGTCAGTATATGTGATAAATGAGATAACCTACACTCTCTTCTGATTGATGATCATGTTTCTCGGATTCTCTCCATTTAATGGTAGGCTATCTGAATTATGGGGTCCATGTCATTCTTGAATTTGGCCATTTTCCCATAAAAGCTGCCATGCTGTCTTGCCGCCATCTTGCCTGGACAAACTACGATTTCAACACTATGTTTGTAAACATCGGGTTCCGCGCATGCGCAGATCAGGATGGGATGTCTTAGGATACGTGGATGGCAGATGACACAACACCGGCTCACTTAAAATCAAAACCTTATTGCTTATGTTCTTCTTGTAACTAATTTATTTATGGACCAATATCTTTTATTCAGAAAGCTATTTCATCAGGAAGGATAGGAGATTAATGGTCACCATCGCTCGTTTATTATAGAATAGTGAAAAAATATTTCATATATATCGATGATAAAATATTAAAAAGCTGAAAAATGTTTGTCAAAAATCTAAATCAATTTCGAACAAAAGTTAAAATAGCGAACATAATTCCTTTTTCATACTTTCATAAACTGATTATAAAGAGCAGACTTAAATAAATGCCTAAAATAGGAAGTTAAGATAACATTTTTTCTTTATCATTTATTATATACCATAAGAAAAAAGGAAAATAACTATATTTATAAGCAAATAATTAAGTTATTATTTTAAGTTATTACTTAAACAACGCCTAAAATAGGTGTTTCTTGTAGTTATTATTCAAAAAAATAATAGTAATTATTACAAGTTTTAATGATCGGATGATCGGAATGGTGATCAGAACAGCAGTACTTAAAAAATGATCGGATGATCGGAATCGGATCACTTCCCCAAACTGATCGGATGATCAGGGATCGGAACAGCAAAAAAAGTGATCGGTGCCCACCACTGTCAGTAATGTAGATGTCATCTAATGTCTTACTTTCTGATATTAACCCATTATATCCCGAGCATCAATCCGACTGGAATTTTTGAACGAAATTTGAGACAAGGCTTACTCATGAGTCCCTTATTGATAATGAAGTCCATTTTTTCTCTCATTTTAATTAGAAATACGATTTCTCGGTACGTACATATTTGTACGCATGGGAAGTAGTCCGGGAGTAGCATACATAAGTCACATAAGGAATTTCTAACCAAACACAAAAAGGGAGGACTTTCTCTCCTATGTCATTCTTTGACTTAGACTGCATCCTTTCTCCATGCTTGATCCTGGGAAGCTTTCTCATATCCCCCTGGGTCATGATCTGGTCCTCATTTTCACTGGACTCACTGGCAGCCACATGATTGACTCATGGGCGTCGCTTAGGACTAGAATTGCTGGTAGAGGAGATGCGCACGGGGCCACTGGAAGGCCCCTCCATGGGGTCGTCAGGGTCAGTAGAGTCCTCCACCTTTTTCAGTTTTTCCTCCTTTCTTCTAGTAGCACGTAACCGCACATCATCAACAGTTAAAGCTTGATCATCGTCATAATCATCCTCCTGGTGAAAGGTCACGAATTCTGCCTGCCGGTTGAGGATCCCCCTACCAAGGTGATTTGGATTTTTTACACCGGACTCTTCATTCTCGCTGTCCTCGTCAGTCAGGCCTCCGGTATCTTGAGATGGCATGAGGACAAAATCAGTAGGATGATTAGGTGGATCTTCTTCCAATTATATTATTGTGCGATGATTTCCTGGACAGTTAGGGTAGTAGCTCTGCAAACAAAAACAAGGGTTATAGTTGCTATTCTGTATTGTTGTAGGAGAGGCTGCAAGGCTACGGTTTGGTCGTTCTACTGTTTTGTCCTATGAAAGTCGACTAAGCTACGCTAAGTAAATAAAAATATTTTAAAGCATGTAATTAAATTATGAGATTTACGTGAATTATTGATGAAAATTCTTAATTAAATGTTTTTACGCAATTTACGTCGTTCTATTGGTAAAAATACCATTTTATACCTGTTGCCCGAGCTACCCCGCATGCGTACATATATGTACTCACCTATTTTCAAATGTAAATTTAGTGTACAAAAACAAACAAATATTACATTTCTTAAATTATGCAACATTGATGCACCTATAAATTGACTTTTAGAAACAATAAGAAAATAAAAACACGCGTTTCTTACCTCTTATGATATGATCCAACGCGGCGACCGTGTAATCCGTCCATCGCTGGTGAATGCTGAAATTATACTGACGTAGGAAGGGTTGTTACGCTCACTACAAGAACCCGATAATCCACTCTAAAAGTAGCGCTAGTGTTGCTCTACACTGTGAAAAAAGACTCTGGCATCTATTTCTCTCGTACACATTGATAGACACACTCAAAAACATTAGACTTTTACGTACATATATGTACGTGTGGGAGGTAATGGGTTAATAAATTACAGAATAATTCTGGTGAGTAGTTCTTCATTTCTCGGAATGTTTTTCTTATAGGTAGCCTTTTAGGTTTGGCAATATCAAGAGTGAGAGTTAGCAAGTCATGGTCAGCAATGGGGCAAACAATAACATCATGGTCCATCACTAAGGCAGGATTATTTGTCACAATAAGATCCAATAATGTTGCCGACAGGGATGTAGTTCTTGTTGGCTTATTTACTAACTGATTTAATTTTGTATTATTAATTACTTGTTCCATTTTGTTGTTCTTAGATAAAAAAAAATACAATTAAAGTCATCCAACACATAAAAAGGCTTTTTTTTTCTGAGGTGTATATAATTAAAAGCATCTAAAATGTAGTCAAATGTGAAAGAGTTAGCGTGCGGGTGACGGTACATGCAGCCAATTGTTATAGAAGGTAGTTTACGGCATTGCACGGTAAGCCATAAGTCCTCAATCCCCTCGACTCGGTCAATGTTTACATCAATCACAGTGACAGTACACATATTGCTAACATATATACACACTCCTCCACCTCTGCTTTTGTCACCTCTATATACATTAAAATCAGGCATGGCAATGTGCTGGTCTAAAACATCATTGGTCAACCAGGTTTCACTCTCACATAAAATGTCAGGTTGACGTTCATTCACTAAAAGACGTATTTCGTCAAGATTACATAAAAGACTTTGTGCATTGATATGTTCAATTTCCAATTTGTCCTTTTTTTTCGTGTAAGTGGCTCTGTCTTCATGGCCGGACTCCTATTCGACAGGAAGCTGGCATAACCTTTCTTTGTGACCAAGGCGACGGGAATTACCGCACCTCAGTCTGTGGTCGAATCGACAGGCAGCCAGTCTATGGTTGTGTTCCCCACAGTTATAACAGCCAAATCTCGGAGCTGCATGGTGAGGTACACCGCTCGAGACAGGGGGGAAGAGAGAGAGAGAGAGAGAGAGAGAGAGAGAGAGAGAGAGAGAGAGAGAGAGAGAGAGAGAGAGAGAGATTTTTTATCATTTTCTACGCATTTTTCTCATTTTCTACATAATTTTCTCATTTTCTACGTATTTTTCTCAGTTTCTACGCTTTTTTCTCATTTTCTACATATTTTTCTCATTTTCTACGCATTTTTCTCATTTTCTACGCATTTTCTAATTTTCTAGGCAGCTTTTTTCATTTTCTACGCATTTTACTCATTTTCTACGCATTTTTCTCATATTAACATTTATTTTCATTTTGATTTTTTTTCTCAATTTCTGCATTTATTTCCGCTTCTTTTTACATGTTTTTAGTTACCCTCTATTTTTTCGCTTTTTTTCAAATATTTTCCGTTTTCTCCAAAGCATTTTCTCAATTTATTACAGTTATCCTAATACATCTTTATCTTCCTCCTCCTCCTCCTCCTCCTCCTCCTCCTCCTCCTCCCGCCGAGGGGGATCACGCCCCTGGAAATTGATTCAATATGCGACCAAGAAGTGAAAAAGTATTTGGACAAACTCGACACGAACAAGTCAACGGGACCCGACAGTTTGTCCCCTCGGCTATTAATAGAGCTTAAACAACAAATACTTCAGCCACTCACTAACATATTCAGCTGGTCAGTACAACTCAACAAGGTCCCAAAAGACTTGAAAATGGCGAACGTAACACCGACTTTCAAGAGAGGAGACAAAAGAGTTGCTACTACAGGCCCATAAGTTTGATATCAGTGGCGGGAAAAATTCTCGAAAAGATTATTAAAGACTGACTAGTTACGTTTCTAGAAGACAATAATGTAATATCCGACACCCAGCATGGCTTTAAAAACAAGCGCTCCTGCCTAATAAATTTATTAGACTTCTTCCAAGGTTTATATAAGAACTGGGATGCCCACATCCCCAGTGATGTTATATACCTGGACTTTCAGAAAGCCTTCGACAAGGTACCACACGAGCGACTCCTTAAGAAACTGCACTCGGCGGGCATTGGAGCCAATCTGATCGCGTGGATAAGAGATTGGCTCACCGGCAGAAAACAACGAATACTACTCAACGGACAGCCTTCCGATTGGCTTCCAGTCACTAGTGGAGTGGTCGAAAAAGGGGCAAATTTCCTTTAATGCTGACAGATGCAAAGTCATGCACATCGGGTACAGAAATAGTAACCACACGTACATCATGAATGGAAAACCTCTGCAGGCGATGCAGGAGGAAATGGAACTTGGAGTCACTATCAGCAGTGACCTGAAACACGCGAATCACTCTAGAAAAGCATATGACAAAGCTAACACTATGCTCGGGTTCATAGCGAGGAACTTCGAGTGTAAAACGCCAGACGTGATGCTATCCTAGTATAATTCCATGGTAAGACCGCACCTCGAGTATGCAATACAGTTCAGGTCTCCTAATTACAGAAAGGACATTGATTTACTGGAAAGGATTCAACGACGTAAGGGCTCAACCGTATGAGGAACGACTAAAGCGACTCAGTTTCTTGACATTGGAGAAAAGACGCCTACGAGGGGATATGATTCAAGTCTTCAAGTACCTGAAAAGGTTCAATAACGTCAAATACTCCAAATTCTTTGAACTGCAAACCAACTCAAGAACCAGAAATAACGGTTTACCCATTCAAACGAGTCGATGTAATACAGACATTGAAAGTAGTTTCTTTTCAAACCGAGTCATCTGCCACTGAAACAATCTTCCCTCAGAAGTAGTAAATGCGAACACCATCAATTCCTTCAAATATGGAATCGACCGTCGTTTCGCTGCGTCGGGAGTAAGCTGAATATCTGGGTGCTTTCATCTGTTCCACAATATCGAGATGCTTTCATCTGCTCTTCAATATCGAGGTGCTTTCATCTGCTCTTCAATATCGAGGTGCTTTCATCTGCTCTTCAATATAGAGGTGCTTTCATCTGCTCCTCAATATCGAGTTGCTTTCATCTGCTCCTCAATATCGAGGTGCTTTCATCTGCTCCTCAATATCGAGGTGCTTTCATCTGCTCCTCAATATCGAGGTG
Source organism: Eriocheir sinensis (assembly GCF_024679095.1). Lineage (NCBI taxonomy): Eukaryota > Metazoa > Arthropoda > Malacostraca > Decapoda > Varunidae > Eriocheir > Eriocheir sinensis. The sequence goes on from NW_026110685.1 coordinate 70,469, forward strand.
CTGTCATCTGCCTCTCAAGCCCCAAGTGGCTGTCGAGCAGATTAAATCACCAAAGCGGGCGACCTCGTAATGAGCATGTTTCCTCCTCCTCCTCCTCCTCCATCTGTCCACTTCACTCGTTCGGAAAAGTCTACAGTGTCTTTTCTCGTCTCGTTCTGGGTAAGTTTGCATTTTCTCTCTCTCTCTCTCTCTCTCTCTCTCTCTCTCTCTCTCTCTCTCTCTCTCTCTCTCTCTCTCTCTCTCTCTCTCTCTCTCTCTCTCTCTCTCTCTCGCTTGTCTAGCTATCTATCTCTTATCTATCTCTATTTCTCTATTTGTCCTGCATTATTTCTTAGGTATTTGCACGTACTATTTTACCATCATATTAATCATCTGTATTAAATTGTTTATGTATTTGGTTTTATGTTGCATTGAAATTGTTATGCATTATGTATTTACTGCTGTGTGTGCTATCTTCATCTATTGGAAATTTATGTAGTACGGTAAGGAAGGTCAGCCACGCACTAAGACCTTAACAAATATACAACATGGCAAGTATCCTATGCAGTGTAGACGAATGAGAAATTGATTCGTTCGCTAAGAAGCTCCACAACTACATCCATTGTTATAGGAGGCGGCTGCTTGGGCGAAAGGAGGTTGGATTTAGATGTCAGTGTGTAGGGAGGCGTTAGAAGAGCGGCGGTATTTTTTTTAGTTAATTTGGGAAACGAAGACTAGATTCTTTTCTTTTTTAGGTTAGGATAATTTGTTGTACAGAGTTATCGGATTATTTAGCAGACTTCAATGGTGTATTTTAGAGAGACCGACTACAGTGGTGGTCCTTGTCTTTTAATTTTATTTGCTCTGAGAATTGATACATTATGCTTCCTGAAGATCTGAACATAGTTTTTACTCTGAATTCAAGCCTGTATGAATTGTATGGCTGTATGAGTGTCAGTGGAAGATGATGATGATGATGATGATGATGCAAATGATGATGTGAGAGAGAACGAGAGCAAACGAAAGAGCGAGAGAGAACGAATGAGCGAGACCAAGAGAACGAGAGAAACCGAACCTGAAAGAAACCGAGACCTAGAAAACGAGAGACCAAGGAACCGAAAGACCTAGACACCGAAACCTGGACACCAAGAAACCGTAACCGAAACCAAGAGAACGAGACCAAGAGCCTGAAAGAGAGAGAGAGAGAGAGAGAGAGAGAGAGAGAGAGAGAGAGAGAGAGAGAGAGTCCTCGAGGAGTAGTTTGTCTTTTTTCTCCTCTTTATTTTTCTTCATCTCTCCTCCTCCTCCTCCTCCTCCTTTGAAGATAAGTCGTAAAAGATTCTCGTCGCACGAAGCTAAACACTTCTTCTTCAATCGAGTTGTTAATGTTTGGAACTCTCTACCCTGCGATGTCGTTGATAGTACAACAGTTACGGCCTTCAGGAATAGATTAGACAAGTATTTTGAATCCAACCAGCAACTAAGATATTACTCATTGTCGTAATAACGTTAAGTTCTTTCGAATACGGGTGTCATTGTCCGCTTTTATCGCCCGGTTAGTGGTATCAGTAATGGTAGTTCTTTCCTCTTTCCTACATAATTTCCATGCAATTTTTCCATACTGCATGGTTCTTTTTCCTTTCCTGCCAGCTTTGGCTGGAGGGGTTGGGGGGGGGGTGGGGGGAGGAGCCTTCGCCTCTACTGTCCTTCATCTTCCACCCTTGATTTGATAGTTAGTGTAACTTGTCACAAACAGCCTCGTAAGGACCAGCAGGTCTGCTGTTGTTTGTTCTTCCTTTGTGTTTCTTTGTGCTCCTCCGCCTCCTCCTCCTCCTCTTCCTCCTCCACAAACTAACCTGAGATACAAACTAACTTGAGAACAAGAAACAACTACAAACTAACCTGAGAACAAGAAACAACGGAAAAACAATTGAAGCAATACCGACATCGGCAGGAGTTATTTCTCGAATAGAGTTGCTCGCCACTGGAACAGCCTTCCTGCAGAAGTGGTTAGCGCAGAGACCATCAACTCCTTCAAGAAAAGCATTGATCGTCACTTTGCTGCATCTGGAGTGAACTGAATGTACCCAAGAGTAGATACACAAGTGCTTTAATCCTTCCCTGCAAGCCACTCCTATGGCAAACGGATTGATTAAATCACTGAACGCAGGCAGCCTAGTACTGAGCCAACAGGCTTTCTGCTGCCTGCTAGTCCATGTTTCCTCCTCCTCCTCCTCCTCCCCCTCCTCCTCCTCCTCCTCTCCCGGGCAATCCAAAACTTATAGCGTCTTCCATTTAGCGTAACCCGTTTCTGGGTCGTGATCTGGCGTGTTCCATTTAGCGGAACCGATCAGCTGACGCCGCAGCCTGCATCTATTTTAGAGGATTTGGGTGACCCGGAGGGACCCCACTGCAGAGCAGGGTTGGGCAGATCACTTTCGACCCAAGACCCAGGCCAGGACCAAGACTATCGCCGCCGCCGCCATTTGCATGCCTTGTTTCCCATATTTGGGTATTTTTTGCTACAACCACTGCATCCAGGTGGTGCCTGGTGATCCAAAATTGTAGGTACTGTATGCCAGTTACATACTTATCCATAGATATGAGCCGAAAACCATGAATAATAAGTTAAAAGTGGTGCAGTGGGCGGGGCGTTGAAATTTTAATTTCGGGCCCAGCAAGAGGCCTGTAGTGGCTTTAAACGAGAACAGTTGGATGAATAAACGTGTGGAGAGCCATATGTATGGCGGGGGCAAGGGTTTTGTGGCCAGGCGAGGGAGTGGAGGGAAAGGCGACGGCGGTGATGTTTTATACAGAATAGCACCCACCCGGGTGTCACATTGGCGCTGTGTCCCGGGGTAATGGGCTCCCTCCCACCACAGGCTCAAGGGCCAATGCGACGGAGATGAGCACCGAGGCCACGCGCTTCTATAGCATATGCCCCCAACTTTACCTTTACCTTACAGTGACTGACGTGTTTATTGCCGATACATGCTGATTTATTATTTATCATTACCTACCCAGTTAATTTTCATCATCATTGGTAACCCCCATTTATGCATAATGTAAAGATGAATCGTTTGTTTCAGTGACTTTGTGTTATTTGGGTCACTGATATCACAAAAAAAAAATACCAGTTAGGTTAGATTATCAATGAGTGAAGCAGTAACAATTCAGTATTATATTTAAATGGTAATCAATTGGAAAAACTTAAGAATAACCACTCCAAACCAATATTCGTATTAATTTAGCACGTGAAAGAATTATTATTATAATGCATTTTCGTATACGTTTTACCTTGGGGAGGGGCCAGGGGGGCAAGCCTCTTTAATTATAGAGTTAGGTGGCTCGGATTTTCTAAGTCTATTGTTATTGTTTCTATACACAGACTGAGCCTCATACCTGCCTTGCAGTGCACCCTACAAACTAGTTCCTAAGTCAGTGCCCGCAGGTCGTAAAGTTCAGTTGGAGTAGTTTAAATATATTTGACATGTGGCGTGGCCCGTCAAAAGTTACGCGCCGCGGGACGGATTGGGAGGGCGGCGGTGGGGGGAGGGGGGGGGGAGGGCAGCATGCCCACCATATGATGACACGCCTGACACTCGTCAACAGATTGAATGCTAGGTCATATTGGAATATATTACAAGAGTATGCGTTAGGGACTTACTTTCGAGACTTGTGAATTGTTCCTGATTTAGGGATTTTTCTATGGAAATTTTGGAAGGCCATTTTTCAGTGATATGGGCTCCCCCCCCAATACCCCAGTTCCCCACAGATCCCCAGGTTTGTCTTGGGGGGGGTAGGGGGGGCTGGGGTGGTGGAGGGGGTGGAGTGGTAATTCTTAAGATTTACCAGTAGGCCACTAGGGGTACCTCTTTGGCCGACTCGGTAAGGAGTGGCTCTCCCGTCACGCTGGTCGCGGGTTCAAGATAAGTACAAGATAATTAATAATGCGGCTATAGGTCCAAATAGGTTAAGTTTCCTAAATGACGAGTTTTGTTTAAAATTATATTCCATCATATTTTTGTTGCCGAGGTATAATTTGAAGGCATGAATAGTATTCCAATTGTTGTAGAAAGTATCCAATTTGGAATATCAATATACAGTCATCTATCAAAGGTGGCATATGCTGGGGGGGGTTGTCGCCTCACCCACCCTACAACGCCAAGTCCGAGGGTCCCTCCGGACAAGTCTCCAAGCAGGGCCCTCTTTCATCCTGCGTACCTCCTGGCAGGATTTATCAACTTGCTCAAGTCACAAACTCTGTAGGTGTCATTATTAGTTTCTTCTGATCTTAGAGTGAGTCAAAACTGTAAAGTTAACATGTACCCAGTTGTGATAATCATTATTAATAGTTTCGAGTAATAGTTTCTTTCTTGATTAATATGTGTAATAAGAAAAAAAAAACAATTTTTGTACCTGTTGATAATTGTGCTCAATGTTTTTATTAGTTAAATAAATGCATTTGTACAGTTGTTTTGCTTTATTTTCTTATGCTGGAGGATAGAATTGATCTTGATTTTCATGACCCTATTTGTGCTGAGTGAATGAGAGAGTTATAGTTCAGCAGTGTTATCATTAGGTAAGGTTGGAGGCATTTGATAAGCTGTGTGTTGTCTTGATCTTGACAAGTAATGCACAGGGCACCAGTACAGGTGCATAACACGGATATTTGTGTTGGCTGCTGGGGGAACTGGGGTGCCGAGTGTGTACTCAAAGTAACACTAAGGAAGAACAAACAACAGCAGACCTGCTGGTCCTTACGAGGTTGTTTGTGACAAGCTACACTAACTATCTAATCAAAGGTGGAAAATGAAGGACAGCAAAGGCGAAGGCTCCTCCCCACCCCCCCATCCCTCCAGCCAAAGCTGGCAGGAAAGGAAAAAGAACCATGGAGCATGGAAAAACTGCATGGAAATTACGTAGGAAAGAGGAAAGAACTACCATTACTGCTACCACTAACCGGGCGATAAAAGCGGACAAGGACACCAGTATTCGAAAGAACTTAACGTTATTACGACAATGAGTAATATCTTAGTTGCTGGTTGGATTCAAAACACTTGTCTAATCTATTCTTGAAGGCCGTAACTGTTATTCTATCAACGACATCACAAGGTAGAGAGTTCCAAACATTAACAACTCGATTGAAGAAGAAGTGTTTAGCTTCGTGCGATGATAATCTTTTACCACTGATCTTCAAATTGTGATTTCTTCTTGTTCTATTTGATCGATCAATTTTGAATTAATCTTCCGCATTAATATCACTGAATCCTTTAAACATTTTAAACACTTCTATTAGATTACCTCGCATTCTTCGTTTTGATAGGCTTAATAAATTTACTTCTTTAAGCCTTTGTTCATATGACAAATTTCTCAACCTAGGAATCATCTTTGTTACTCTTCGTTGGACCCGTTCCAACTTTTCTATGTCTTTTCTATTCTTCGCTCTAATTTTCATTCTGTGGAACATCATCTCTCCTCCTCTAAACCTCACCTTCTCTTCCTTACCGAAACACAGGTGTCTGAGGCTACTGACAGCAATCTCTACTCTGTTCCCTCCTACTATCTCTATCCTAAATTTCAATCCAAAGCTGGATGTTGTGCCTACGTGCGCAACGACATCACTTGCTCTCGTGCCCACGACCTTGACTCTTCTGAATTTTCTACCGTCTGGCTAAGACTTCACTGTCATTCTATTACTAAATACATCTGTGCTGTTTATCTCTCACCTAACTCTACCAACTATGTAAAATTCTTTGACTATTTGAATTCTAAAGTGGAGCACATCTTGACCCACTCTCCCTTCGCTGAAATCTCCATCCTAGGAGATTTCAATGTTCACCACCAGCTTTGGATTTTCATCCTCTCTCACTGACCATCCTGGTGAACAAGCCTACAACTTTGCTATCCTCAACGACCTAGAGCAGCTGGTCCAGCACCCTACACGTATTCCTGACCGTCTTGGAGACCGGCCCAACATTCTAGACCTCTTCCTTACCTCAAACCCTTCTGCTTATTCTGTCAAACTGTTCTCTCCGTTGGGCTCCTCCGATCACAATCTTATTTCTGCATCCTGTCCTATCGCTCCTGTACATCCTCTGGACCCACCGAAGAGGCGATGATCGGCATTTGCTTCAGCTCGGTGGGACGACCTGAGGATGTACTTTCCATTCCCGTGGAATGATTATTGCTTCCGGGATAGAGACCCCTCTGTGTGTGCTCAGCGCATCACAGAGGTGATTGTCTCTGGAATGGAAGCATACATTCCTCGTTCTTTCTCTACTCCTCACGCTAAAAAGCCTTGGTTTAATCACGCTTGTTCTCGTGCTGTCAATGATAGAGAGGTAGCTCACAAAAGGTACCAGAGCCTTCAAAGTAATGCTAATTATGAACTTTATATTTCTGCCCGAAATCGTGCCAAATCTATTCTCCGACTAACCAAAAATTATTTCATTAATAGAAAATGCCAAAACCTTGCTTTCTCTCACTCTTCCCGTGACTTCTGGCATCTAGCCACTCCTCAGTCCTGACGGCAACACTGCCGTCTCATCTATCTCTAAGGCTGAACTCTTCTCTCAAACTTTTTCTAAAAACTCCACTCTGGACGATTCTGGGCATATTCCTCCTACTCATCCCCCCTCTGACTCCTTTATGCCTGTTATAAAGATTCTTCAAAATGATGTTTTCTATGCCCTCTCTGGCCTCAATCCTCAGAAGGCTTATGGACCTGATGGAGTGCCTCCTATTGTCCTTAAAAACTGTGCCTCCGTGCTGTCACCCTATCTGGTCAAACTCTTTCGCCTCTGCCTGTCAACATCTACCTTTCCTTCTTGCTGGAAGTATGCCTTCACACAGCCTGTACCTAAGAAGGGTGACCGCTCCAATCCCTCAAACTACCGTCCTATTGCTTTACTTTCTTGTCTATCTAAAGCTTTTGAATCAATCCTTAACCGGAAGATTCAAAAGCACCTTTCCACTTCTGACCTTCTATCTGATCGCCAGTATGGGTTCCGCAAGGGGCGTTCTACTGGTTATCTCCTATCCTTCTTAACTGACTCTTGGTCATCCTCTCTTAGACGTTTCGTTTAAAACTTTGCTGTTGCGATGGACATATCAAAAGCTTTTGATAGGTCTGGCACAAATCTTTGCTTTCTAAACTACCCTCCTACGGTTTCTATCCTTCTCTCTGTACCTTTATCTCCAGTTTCCTTTCTGACCGTTCTATTTCTGCCGTGGTAGACGGTCACTGTTCTTCCCTAAATCTATTAACAGTGGTGTCCCACAGGGTTCTGTCCTATCTCCCACTCTTTTTCTGTTGTTCATTGATGATCTTCTTTCCAAAACGAACTGTCCTATCCATTCCTACGCCGATGATTCCACTCTGCATTATTCAACTTCTTTTAATAGAAGACCCACCCTACAGGAACTTAACGACTCAAGGCTGGAGGCTGCAGAACGCTTAGCCTCAGACCTTACTATTATTTCCGATTGGGGCAAGAAGAACCTGGTGTCCTTCAACGCCTCTAAAACACAGTTTATCCACCTATCCACTCGACACAATCTTCCAAACAACTATCCCCTATTCTTTGACAACACCCAGCTATCACCTTCCTCAACACTAAACATCCTCGGTCTATCCTTAACTCAAAATCTCAACTGGAAACTTCATATCTCATCTCTTACTAAATCAGCTTCCTCGAGGCTGGGCGTTCTGTACCGTCTCCGCCAGTTCTTCTCCCCTGCACAGTTGCTGTCCATATACAGGGGCCTTGTCCGCCCTCGTATGGAGTATGCATCTCATGTGTGGGGCGGCTCCACTCACACAGCTCTTCTGGACAGAGTGGAGGCAAAGGCTCTTCGTCTCATCAGCTCTCCTCCTCATACTGATAGTCTTCTACCTCTTAAATTCCGCCGCAATGTTGCCTCTCTTTCTATCTTCTATCGATATTTCCACATGACTGCTCTTCTGAACTTGCTAACTGCATGCCTCCCCCCTCCCGGCCCCGCTGCACTCGACTTTCTACTCATGCTCATCCCTATACTGTCCAAACCCCTTATGCAAGAGTTAACCAGCATCTTCACTCTTTCATCCCTCACGCTGGTAAACTCTGGAACAATCTTCCTTCATCTGTATTTCCTCCTGCCTACGACTTGAACTCTTTCAAGAGGAGGGTATCAGGACACCTCTCCTCCCGAAACTGACCTATCTTTCGCCACCTCTTTGGATTCTTTTAGGAGCAGCAGTAGCAGGCTTTTTTTTTATTAATGTTTACTTTTTTGTGCCCTTGAGCGGTCACCTTTGCTGTAAAAAAAAATATATATATATATATATATATATATATATATATATATATATATATATATATATATATATATATATATATATATATATATATATATATATATATAAATCAACACAAGAATTATGACAGTCTCAGTCTTACTACCACAACACAATTGTCCCACCCGCACCCGTGAATATCTCCGTGCTCCACAACATAACCTGTCAGTCTTCCAACACTCTCTAGCTTATTCTGGTCCTAAAATTTGGAATTCTGTGCCAAATCACGTTGAACTATTACCAACATTGCATACATTTAAGAAACATTATAAACAGTATATTCTTGCTCAATATTGATAAAGCTACCTGTTTCTAATGTATATAAGTAGATTATTATGTTCTATGAGGGGTAAATATGTATTATGTAATGATTTTTTTTTTTTTTTACATATGTATGTATTGGCGACTGAACACAAAAAAAAAATACAAACATGCTGCCCCAAAAGCAAGATCTGCTTTAAATGGGCTGCTTAAAAATTACTAAATTCATTTTATCTGTTAAAAAAAATATATATTTTGTAAGCATAATAGTGTTTCAAGTGTTTCAAGTGCCCCTGGAGGTGCGGATCTCAATCCCCTCCCGGACCGGCGTTCTATCTCCGTGTTACGGACGAGAAGAGCGGCCGTGATTGTGACGAATGACCTGCGTCCATTTGGTTCGCTTTCGTCCTTGTAGGTGCGGATCTATATCCCCTCCCGGACCGGCGTTCTCTCTCTCCTTGTTACGGTGAGAGGAGCGGCCGTGTTTTTTTCTTATACAAAGGAGACAGCTCAAGGCACAAAAAAAGGAAACAATAATAAAAAAAAGCCCGCTACTCGCTGCTCCTAAAAAAAAGAATCAAAAGAGGTGGCCAAAACAGAGGTCAATTTCGGGAGGAGCGTTGTCCTGATACCCTCTTCTTGAAAGAGTTCAAGTCGTAGGCAGGAGGAAATACAGATGAAGGAAGATTGTTCCAGAGTTTACCAGCGTGAGGGATGAAAGAGTGAAGATGCTGGTTAACTCTTGCATAAGGGGTTTGGACAGTACAGGGATGAGCATGAGTAGAAAGTCGTGTGCAGCGGGGCCGCGGGAGGGGGGGAGGCATGCAGTTAGCAAGTTCAGAAGAGCAGTCAGCGTGAAAATATCGATAGAAGATAGAGAGGCAGCATGGCAGCGGAATTTAAGAGGTAGAAGACTATCAGTAGGAGAAGGAAAGCTGATGAGACGAAGAGCCTGAGACTCCACTCTGTCCAGAAGAGCTGTGTGAGTGGAGCCCCCCCACACGTGAGATGCATACTCCATTCGTTTGTGACGAATGACCTGCGTCCATATGGTTCGCTTGACCTGCGTCCATTTGGCTCGCTTTCGTCCTTGGAGGCGCGGATATCTATCCCCTCCCAGACCGGCGTTCTCTCTCCGTGTTACGGACGAGAGGGGCGGCCGTGTTTATGACGAATGACCTTCGTCCATATGGTTCGCTTGACCTGCGTCCATTTGGTTTTCTTTCGTCTCCGGAGGCGCGGGTGCACGACCCCCTCACGGACCGGCGTCCTCCCTACCCATGTCACAGGCGGGAGGAGCAGCTGCTTTCGTGACGAATGACTTGCGTACTTCTGGTTCGTCTCTTATCCCTGGAGGCACGGATCTACGATCCCTTCCCGGACCAGACTTATCTTTCCCCGTGTTACGGGTGCCAGGGACGGCCGTGTTTGTGACGAGTGGTTAGCGTCCATTTTGTTCGCTTACGTCCCTGGAGACCGGTGCCCTCTCTCCCCGTGTTACGGGTGTATTGAACGACTGTGTTGTGACGAGTGTCAAGGCTGCTTGAATCACTTTCGCCCTTGGAGGTGGCGGGGTTGGTGACCCCGCTCCCCGTATCATACCCCTACTCGGACCGTGGGCGTGGCTAGCTGCCGTGTTCGAGACGTGCCTCGACTCAAGCCTTACCATCAGACACTTAGCTAGCTACGTATATTTGCGGTGGCCTACATAGTGCAAATCTGCGTTCATAGCAATTCCAAAAATAAGTGGAACACTTGATTGTGAGAAACACCGGACGATCAGCATTATGAGCCAAATCACAAAAAGCATATTGAAGGTGATACTGAAACGATTAAGAGAGAAAATACGTCGAGAAGTATCAGAGGAACAGTGCGGATTTGTTGAAGGAAGAGGAACAAGCGACGCAATATTTATGTTGAGAACGTTGGCTGAAAGAGTAATAGAGAAGCAAAGAAATCTATCGACTATGAGAAAGCTTTTGACAAAGTTAGACATGTGGACCTAACGGATATATTGAGGAGCATAGGAGTGACTGGAAAGGAATATAGACTGAAAAATAATCTTTACTGGAGACAAAAAGCTTGTATGAGAGTAAATGAAGGAGAAACAATGTCAAAATATAAGGAGTCAGGCAGGGATGTGTATTATCCCCAGATTTGTTTTCTCTATATGGAGAAATAATAATGAACATCAGGGATTGTGAAGGTATAAGAGTTGGTGAACAGAATATTAACAACCTGAGATATGCAGATGACACAGTCTTGATAGCAGACACAAATGAGAAGCTGCAAATTATGTTTGACAGAGTAAAAGAGGAAAGCGAAAACAGAGGACTGCCAATTAACGCCCGAAAAACAAAATGCAAAGGATCTTCCTGGACCACAAATGGAGCTGCGCTGTGGAGACCGATTGGTGGAAAGGGTGGCAAGTTTTAACTCTGGGAAGCATGGTAACAAAGGATGTGAAATGCGACACAGAAATTAAGAAAAGAGGCATTTGGTAATATGAAGAGTGTGTTGATTTATAAGTGTAGGTGCGGCCAGTTACGTTTATTTGCTGTCGCCTACGAATCTTTCCGGCTTACGCATCTCTGCAGCTGCTCATATAATTATACGTATATGTGCTGCCAGCTACGTTTAATCGCCTCCGCTTATGTACGGCCAGCTACGCATATTTGCTGTCGCCTACGTTTATGGGCGGCCAGCTACGCATCTTTGCTGTCGCCTAAGTTATGTGCGGCCAGCTACGCATCTTTGCTGTCGCCTAGTTATGTGCTGCCAGCTACGCATCTTTGCTGTCGCCTAGCTATGTGCTGCCAGCTACGCATCTTTGCTGTCGCCTAAGTTATGGGCGGCCAGCTACGCATCTTTGCTGTCGCCTAGTTATGTGCTGCCAGCTACGCATCTTTGCTGTCGCCTAAGTTATGTGCGGCCAGCTACGCATCTTTGCTGTCGCCTAGTTATGTGCGGCCAGCTACGCATCTTTGCTGTCGCCTAGTTATGTGCGGCCAGCTACGCATTTTCGCTGTCGCCTAGTTATGTGCGGCCAGCTACGCATATTTGCTGTCGCCTACGTTTATGGGCGGCCAGCTACGCATCTTTGCTGTCGCCTAAGTTATGTGCGGCCAGCTACGCATCTTTGCTGTCGCCTAAGTTATGTGCGGCCAGCTACGCATCTTTGCTGTCGCCTAAGTTATGTGCGGCCAGCTACGCATCTTTGCTGTCGCCTAAGTTATGTGCGGCCAGCTACGCATATTTGCTGTCGCCTACGTTTATGTGCGGCCAGCTACGCATATTTGCTGTCGCCCACGTTCTTGGGTGGCCAGCTACATATTTTTCCTGTCACCTACGTGTATGTGCTGCCAGCTACGCATATTTGCTGTCGCCTACGTTTATGGGCGGCCAGCTACGTATTTTTGCTGTTGTCTTTGCATATTTGCGGTCACCTACGCATCTGTGTGGACAGCTTAGTGTATTTGTTGACGCCAACGTGCTTTTGCGGCCAGCTACGTATTTTTGCAGCGGCTCACCATTATTTGCGGCTGCTATCATTTTTGTTTTTCAATAGCGTAGTCCATTTGCGGCCGTCTACGGATATTTCCGGAGGCCAACATATATTTGTGGCCAGCAATGTACATTTGCGGCAGTCTACGAAACATAATTCGTTGGGCCAGGAACTTTGATATACATAGATATTAAGACCACACAGACCCTATGGTCCAGACTGGGTGGTCTGACCTTAAACGTTTGATTTAAGGCAGAGCTGGCGGCTAGTAACAGAGGCCTTCAACCTTAATTCTTTCAACTTGCGGACATGTTCCAGTCCTTTCTAAAGTTTTTCGGCCGTAAGGAGACACAACTCTGTGTCGGCCCTTTACAGCCCTTCTTCAGATCCTACCAGGGAGGACTTAGAGCGTCCGCCGACGCCGCTCTAGGAGTCCATACCTGTCGAAGCCCCACTTTAAAGGCGACGGGAGTGTCGGAGCCCTCTACCTCTCATGTTCCTCTTTGTCACACTTGTCGTTCGCTACCCTTTCTGAGGCTCTGGCGATTACAGAGAAAGGATTTGGCCTCTCCCTCCTTCTGCTGACATGCTTAGCTCTGGTCGACTGAGTTGGGGAGCACCTCAACTTACGCCGTTAGGCGTTTCGCTACAGCTCCAAACCTTTTCCCCACTTTCAGGACCCTGCGGAAAGATGCCTGGCAGCTGATACACCACCAATCCAGACAGTGGTACCCCAAGCATCAGCTCCTCTACAGCAGCGGTCAGCCAAGCCACAATAAGACGTGCTAACAATCCGCCTATCGTAGGGTAGGGGGTCAACAGCCTCCGTTTGCGTCTCTCGCAGGAAGCAGGATTCCATGCAAGAGCACTTCCACAGGGGGAAAGCCAGAATGGAGGAGACAACTCAGTGACTCTCCGTTCCCAGGCAGGACGCATGGCCAGGGAAAGGATGGGCACCCGCGGTCGTCAGACAATGACTGACCTGGCCTTGAACCTCTGATCACGAGGCGAGTTTCCTCCTGAGTTTACGAAGGTTCCCTTGAGCGTTTTCCTTACAAAGGGGCGTAAAGAGAACGGTTGGGAAAGTTTTCTCTCCCGTGTTGTCACTGTGCCAAAGAAAGACCTAAACTAATCGAAGTCATACATCTAAACCTTCAAATTTCGTCTGCCATCGTTCCAACAAGTGAGGTTGCGGCTCCGACAACATTACTGGCTGGCAGCAATTAATCCGCAGGACACTTATTGGCACAGTCCCAGCCACCCTCGTTCCGTTGTTCCTCGCTTTCCAGGTTGGAGAGGTAACTTTCAGTTTACCAGGTTTCCACTGGGACTCGAGGTTGGGCACGGTAAGGCTATCTGAGGTTATAAACCTTGGTTTCAAACTCTCTAGTGCTTCAGTTCCTCACCATGTCTCGCAGACAATGGGAATCCCTGTTGGGCTTCTTCGATTCCTGGTTTCTCCCTTCTTTCTTTAGGAGTACCCCAACCTGGAAGGCAAGACTATCTGCTTCGACAGCTATAACATGACAGCGGTCCAAGGCCGCGCCAAGCATGGCACCTCCTGTTCAGGAAAACCTGCTATCAATGTCGGAACATATATCTGCCCTGGCGGCATTACGTCGCATTTCACTGTCAACCCGACAGGTCCCAGGGGAAAACAACGAGTGGGCAGATGCTCTTCCCCGCTTCAAGAGGTCCTCAGTGGTACGGACCTTAAAATGGGATTATTTCGAGAAACTATGCATTAGGTGGGGGACACCGCATATCGATCTCTTTGCCTGCAAGACATCGGCCAGGCTTCCGAAGTTCCTCGTCAGAGGTATTCGGAGAACGGAGGGCGGTCCAGACGGTTTTACCGAACAATGGAACATTTGGGACTTATATTATTTGTCCCCTCCTCCAGGCACCAGCCTAAAATGGAAAGTGTTGCACCATACTAAGTTCGGGTGACTCAGACCGTCTCTAC
>NW_026110686.1:0-27500 GCF_024679095.1 Eriocheir sinensis
CAACGCCCGACTGTACCTTGCCTCTCTTCTTAAGAAGCTCTCTTGTTATTCCTTTTCAAATCTTCTCTTTCATTTTATATCTCGTATTCGTCCTTTACTCTTTTTCTTTCAACGTTATTTTTTTCACGTTAGTCCCGCATTGACACGTACCACCTTCCTTGCTGCAATTTCCTCCTTTCGTCCTCTCCTCATCCTCCTCCTCCTCCTTTCGGTTTCGTGTTTCACCAGCTGACACGCTTTATCTCATGTCTCATCTCTATCTTCTCCCACTCTGCACCTCTCTTCAGTCGGTCAGTCGCCTTTCAAGTCTTTTTTAAGCGACTTTCCTCTTTTTATGCCTCTTCAAATCTTGTCTTTCATTTGATTCCTCGTCTTTCGCTCTTTTTTTTTTTTCAATGTAGTCTTTTTCATGTTAAGCCCCGTTCACACTTTACCGACTCTGGGCCACGACAACCCAGAGACTTCTGGATTGGACACGTCGGCTCCCACGCTCCAAGAATTGGGGGAGATTTTGGGGGGCATCTTGGTGTCGGCTACCCTGATCGCCGACTGTCTGGGATATTCGGCCAACTATAAATACAGTTGCCAGCACGTCCGCGACATGCTGCCAACTAGTCTCAAGACAAGTCTCAACGGTCATTTTTTGAAATGGCGCCATGTCTACGACAACCACGAATCTGCCGACCGATTGGCCGACAGTCGCAGACAGTCTTGACGACAGTCTCGCAGTTTGTCTGTCAACTGGTTGGCCGACAGTTGCCAAGGAGTTGGCGGATGATCTTCGCGACTATCTTGGCGACAACCTTGCCGACTGTCGCCGAATTCTACCCAAAATTTTAAAAGGACATTTTGGCCGAAGACATCTTAATTAGTAGAAATCTTCATGGGTCCAGGGTATATAGGCTGTGATGGGCCGAGACTCCCCTGTGTCTACTTATGGCGTTGCCACCCGTTCCTTAAAATAAGGAATCGCTCTGTAATCCAGAATGAAATGTAGCGTTCCGTTTTGAGCCAATACGGAGCGCCATTTGTTCCGCATTTTGTTATTTGAATGGTCAAGCAGATGATACTCCGTATCTTGATATTGTAGTGAGCGCATTTTTCGGTCAATCACAAAACCAGTCCGTAAAATTTGTCAAGGTTCGTCCTAAAATACGTGTAAAATACGCGACGTAACGTCTCTCCCCCCTCCCTCTTGTCTCCACCAGCAGCGTGCTGCGGCTGTCACTCATTGTATGCTCGAGAAATCTTAGGGTTGCCACCCGTTCCTTTAAATATGGATCCAGTCCATATTGGAGAGTGGGATGTTGCGTTATTCATTTTTCTGACCTCAGGGTGGCAACCCTACTGTAGTTGTGTCATTCAACACAAGAAAGAGGCAGCAGGAGCGCGTGCGTGCTGTGAGGCTCCCAAACGTATGCCTGTGAAACGTAACCATGCCCAGGAGTTGTTGTTGTGCTTGTGATTGCAAAATGAAATATAAATTTCCTGATGGCGGCAGTGTCAGCAAATATTTCTGAGCCGACGGTCGTCACCAACGTGCTTCATTAGGCAAAGATTGTTGTCAGAACAGCCTCTCATCATTCTGAACTAGTCGACACCGACGACTTCCGACAGAAATGATAGAAATTTGAAAAATGGCCCCGACAGTCGTCACGACTGTCTCCAGACAAGCCAAGACTGTTGACGACAGTCTTGACGACTATTCCGACCTCCTCAGACCTTTAACCGGAAGTGACGGCTGGTCAGACTCTTGCCGACTCTTGTCATGAAAGTTTAACATGAAATACTTTTCGCGCTAAAGCCCCGTTCACATTGTGCAGAGTCTGGGCCATGACAACCCAGCGACTTTGGATCTGACAAGTCGACTCCCACGCTTTAAGAACGGGGGGAGTTTTCTCGGGTGTCGTGGTGTCAGCCAGCATGATTCCCGACTGTCTGGGACATTTGGCCAACTAGTTGTCAGCATGTCGCAGACATGCTGGCAACTAGTCTGAAGAAGAGTCTCAACGATCATTTTTTGAAATGGCGCCATGTCTACGACAACTACGAATCTGCCGACCGATTGGCCGACAGTCGCAGACGGTCTTGACATTCTTGCAGATTGTGTGTCAACTGGTTGTCCGACCAGCTGGCCGACAGGTGCCAAGGAGTTGGCCGACGGTTTTCGTGACTGTCTTGGCGACAGCCTCGCCGAATTCTCGCCGAATTCTACCCAAAAATTTAAAAGGATATTTTGGCCGTAGACATCTTAATAGCAGTCTTCATGGGTCCTGGGGTATATAAGCAATAATGAGCCGAGACTACGTCGTGTCTACTTCTAGGGTTGTCACCCGTTCCTTAAAATTCGGAATCGTTCTGTATCCGAGTGAAATGCAGCGGTCCGTTTTGAACCAATACAAAACGCCATTTGTTCCGTATTTGGTTGTCTGAATAATCAAGCAGATAAAAAAAAAAATCAGCATCTTAAAATTGTAGTGAGCGCATTTTTCGGTTAATCACAAAACCAGTCCGTAAAAAATTCTAGTTTCGTCCTAAAAGACGTGTAAAATACGCGACGTAACGTCCCTCCCCTCCCTCTTGCCTCCACCAGCAGCGTTCTGCGGCTGTCACTCATTACATGCTCGAGAAATTTTAGGGTTGCCACCCGTTCCTTTAAATATGGATCCATTCCGTATTGGATCCAGAGTGAGTTATTGCAGTCCACATTTTCCTGACCTCAGGGTGGCAGCCCTAGTTATGTTATTCAACACAAGAGAGATCGAGGCAGCAGGAGTGCGTGCGTACTGTGCGGCTCCCAAGTTTGTGCTAGTGAAACGTAACCATGCCCAGAAGTTGTTGTTGTGCTTGTGATTGCAAAATGAAAATATTACTTTCTTGATGGCGGCAGTGTTAGCCAATATTTCTGAGCCGACAGTCGTCACGAACGTCCTTCATTAAGCGAAGACTGTCGTCACGACAGTCCCTCATCATTCTGAAGTAGTCGGCACAGACGACTGTGCCGACAGGAAACGGTAAAAAATTAAATATGCTCCCGATAGTCGTCACGACTGTCTCAGGACAAGCCAAGACTGTTGACGACTGTCTTGACGACTGTCCCCGACCTCCTCAGACCTCAACCGGAAGTGACGGTTGGTCCAGACTCTTGCTGACTCCTGTCGTGAAAGTTTAGCATGGAATTCTTTTTTCGCGCTAACCCTCACGACCCCAGACACCCGTCACGACGTCTGCGCAGCATTCGGCGACCGTTTCTAGACCTCTTTCAAGACTTGCCCGACCCTTTTTCACATCAACACCCAAGACCTCGTGTATCCTAGAGTCGTGGGTAGTCGTGACCTAGAGTCGGCAAGTGTGAACAGGTTTAACCCTCACGACTACACTTCCCTCACGAAGTCCGTTCAGCATTCGACGACCGTTTCTAGACCTCTTTTAAGACATGCCCAACCCTTTCACATCAACATCCAAGATCTCGTGTACCCTAGAGTCGTGAGTAGTCGTGGTCCAGAGTCGGCACAGTGTGAACGGGGCTTTAGTCTTGCATTGACATGTATTAGTCCAGCAGCAGGCCTCACTTCTGGGTGGCGGTACCCAAACCGGAAGTACAACATTTGTCCTCATGGATAAAATCCTTCTTTGGTATTTCTGGATAATGAAGATCCATGATGGCATTGCAGGAAATCGGTGCGTGTTAAAATATTCACGTTTTTGTAAACATACCTAACCAATAACATGAACTTTTCATGAATGGCTCAGAATCTTCATGTAAATCATTAAAAACAACTCCAAATGATATTACTCAATAATGTTTAGGAGAACTAATAAGACTATAGTGTTTTAGCATTAAATCAATTCCCTAAATAGGTTATTTATCAATAAAATGTAAAAAATATAGTCAAAACTGACCCTCGTTGTGAAATTGACAAGTCATAATAATGCCTCTCAATAAATAATGCTTCAAGAATTTGCTTTTAAACACGTTTTAAAATTTGCCTGAACATCCCCTACATGCTATTAGAGCATTGGTAGCAAGAAGCATTGCTTTCGAGTCATTGCAGATCACTTTTAGCTACTCTTCCCCCTAAATCATATAAATCATAAAACATGACTTTCTCATATAAATTGAAGACTATGATCATATTTGTCCAGTATCCTATCTACAAATCACAATATAATTGATGATCATTCACTATAACTGTGCTAAACAATTAATTTCAAGCCTTGAAACCATGCCCCAAGGGTAACGATGGTCAGCTTATTATTTATTCAGCTTAGTTTACTATGCATAAAGTAATTATTGTTTCACACTAAGGAAAAAAACAGCACATGTATGTGATTTCTTAGGCCAGTCTCTCTGCTACAGATGAGGCATCTCCCACAAGAGATTGCCACAGAATTCACCAATACAGGGGGTGTGGTTAAGCTCTCAGATGGCTACTTCAATTTTGTTTGGCTGGATTATGCATTGGAAACAATACAGAACAAAGATATGAAGGAAGCTGGAGGGATCATTGGTCTTACAATGCGAAGCCAAGCATTAGTCAGGTGGTTTATAGCCCGACCTATCACTACTGCAAGATTCAAGAAGGGTACAGATACCAACCTCCCTGATGACAACCAGCCAGCACAGACAAAGACGAAAGCATCTGACACTAGATGGAATTCTGATGTGAAGAAGATACGTGACATGCTTCAGGGGCCATGTGTAGATCCCTTTGATATCTCCGAAGCACCCACAAAGTTGATCAACATAGCTACAGCAGCAGTTGCACCAGATGCCATAGAGAAAAGTCTCTGTAGTGCACTTGACAAGGGCACCACCATGGCTGATAACTTTGCCTCTAACCTGGCATCTGACAACCCAAAGAGCTTCTATGCACCCATACCTCGGTCAAACATCAAGACCATGAAAGAGACGAAAAAGAAAGTCAAAATCAGATCAAAGAATGTATCTATCAAGGGTGAAACCATGTATCTTCGCCTAATATCAGTCAGTGTCATCAAGAAGGTCCCACTACAAAGGGTGATGGCATTTGAAAATGCCCCTGTGCCCATGAGCATCTTCAATCATGATGGTACAATGGTAACATGTAAAAAATCAGACACCATGCATAAGCTTGAAAAACTGATTCCGGGAGACAAAATCACCAGCCTGGACAAGCTGTTGATGCTGTGATATATGATGGCCATGCTGTCATCCAGTCGCTGCCTGCTCCCTCTACCACACTGCCCATCACTTTCAAAGATATGGCCAGTAGGTTCCTGTCCCATGTTACTCATTCTACTCAGGATATCTCCACAGATGTTACACAAACACACACAGCATTTGATGTGTACAGGGAGAACAGTACAAAGTCTCAGACAAGAGAAAAGCGCACAGAGAAGTCATGCAAAACAACAGTGCATATAGAAGGGAAAGTCCGACGTGTATTAAAATTGCATCTATGGTCATGAATAATTTATATGTTGTATATATTAGTACCTTTGTTATCATATGAACATTTCAAGCTGATCAGATGAAATGAAAAATAAAGAAAATAATTTTTCGTTATTTTTTTATGAAAACTTTGAATACATTTTTCTCAGACAATTTTTTTTAGTGATTTCCTTGTGACACGCACATCTGGTAATTCACTGTTATTCTAATAATTTGTCAAGATTTTTTTTTTAAACAATTTTTTTCATTTCTAAAAATGTTTTTTTATTGTTTTCGGATAATTTTCTCATATTTCGAATCTATGCCAATTTAAAAAAAAAACATCTTGTAGAATATTAGTACGATATATGATCTTGTATGTCCTAAAGTTTCATGAAAGTCGTGCAGAAAATAAAAGCAAAAAATATTTTTATATTCATTTTGTACTAGTTTTGAGAAAAACGCGATTAAAGTTTTACTAAAGTTCTTCGGCCCAGTGTAGGTACTATACTGTCAATGCTACTTTGATATGAATTTTATGGGATCAGTAATCACATATCAGTGAGTGCATAAAAGGATCAGGCACCTTGTCCCCCTTATAAAGGTTTAATCGCTCGAAGGTGAGGATTTCAGGGCGCGCCACGCCCCTCATTGTTGCAAGGCTTGATCAGTACTCTCCAGATGCGTAGCTATCGGTTGGAAGTCCTTTGTCTGTCTTCTTTTTCATCTCTATTGTCTTCTTCGGTTTAATTCTTCTATTTTCTCTCATTTATAATCTTTTTCTATGTATTCATTTGTTCCCAACATTTTTGTGAGCAGGTTACATTTTTCATATCCATATTTTTTTTATTTTTTACGTGCCAGCCTAAAACGCCGGTAGGCTCTCTTGAGGGGCCTATATGGTATTCGTCCCCAGCCCGTCATGCTGCAGGCAAGTGTTTTATAGTGGCGCCATCTTTTCTTGGCTCATGCTCCCCCGGAGCTCTTTCTTGATTCACTTGGACGGTTTCCTCTAGAGTCCGGGTTGATGGGTGGTCTTCAGGACAGCATGTGGGTAGTTTCAAGCCACTCGGTGGTGACTGAAAAATCCCAGGTGGTAGCGACGGATTCGAACCCGCGTCGTCCATCACGCAATGAATGCGGGGCACGCACGCTAGCCATTCAGCCACCGCCTACCCAAATTGTGTTCCAAAGCTGTTACATGGGTTAAAAACTTCAGCCTGAAGATTGTTGCATGTTTGATTTTTCAATATTTATTCCATAATTTGGCATGCCAGCTAATGCGCCGCAGTCAGCGTGCCACGCCCACGCAGTAGCCATTTATATCTCCTCGCTCTTAAAATCTAAATTTATGCCTGACTGAAAAAAGATCTATCATTCGAAAGCCAAAGGATGGGATGTTGCCATAGACCATATAACTCAATTTCGTATATTTTGAAAATTATTTTCACATTTTCACGGAGGACTCTTCCCTTAAATCAGACCGAGTACTAAAGTACCAGCTGAATACTGGAAACAGTTCTTGGCCATTACTGAAAACAATGCACATCTGGCAGCAATCTACATTGATTATTTGAAGGAGAAGAAGGAAAACTTGACCACAGCAAATCAGAGTCTATAATTATGTCAGTCGAGGTGAAGATGAGGATGGCATCATGATCACCCGCTCTGCAGTATTACCAGCCCTTGACATCATTTCCAATCAAGAGGGCAGACACAAGACTTGTCCTCCATGCCTGTGCTGCTGCAAATACTGGAGCAAAGGTAATAGCAGATTGCAGCCCTGACACAGATGTTCTGTTACTCCTGCTACACCACTGGCCAACAATCAACACAGAAGTGTACTTCCTGACTGGCAAAGGAGAAGAGTACACTACAGTCACTAGATACATTCCTGTCCACACACTGTACGACTGTCTCACCAAGCTTCAACACAGTTTACTTCTCCACTTTACTGTATCACTGGTTGTGATACAGTCAGTGCCCACGACAAAGGTAAGAAGAAGGGCTGCAAACTCATGATGAAGGATGCAGCTCAGTTTGAACCTTGTGCCACACTAGGAGACAGCCTCACCCTTGATGAATCCCAGATCTCAACAGCTGCAAAGTTTGTTTGCAGACTGTATGGGGACACCAAGTGTGGCTCACTAAATGAACTTCGCTGTCAAAAAGCAGAGAAAGGAGTACCTGTAAGGAAAATGCCCCAACTCGAGACAGTTTCATGTTGCATCTACAACGTGCCATGTACCGGCTCTACATCTGGAAACATGCCCACATTCCAATTCACAATATCCCCCCAGCTACAGAATATGGTTATGAGAAGTCTGAAGATGGAACACTGACACCTAGAATGATGACACAGCAGGAAGCGGTACCATAACTACTAAATCTTGTAGTTTGTGAGTGTTTAGAGGGGTCATGTGTTAGAAGTAGGTAGGAAGACACCTACCGAACGGGCGTGAGCTAATCCCGGTGAGGATATATGGGAAGCGAGGAGGATGCTGAAGCCCTTCAAAAACCCTTCCTATGTCCTCACTAACCGTTTCCCTTTGGTCTCATCAATACCAGAGAGCAGTTCAGCATGCTCTCTAAACACAGTTCCTCTTTCTTTCTACACCACACTACATTCACACAACACACCTGTTCCCAATATTCAAAATGGCTAACGAAAACACGGCCTCAGTCCCCCGACTAGGGGACCATAAATTCCCCCAGTGAGGACTACCCTTCTGGCTGCCGACTTGAGAGGTGTCTTGATAACTCCTCGAACCTCCTCCTTATCAATTTCTGCAACATTTTCATTCTGTGGAACACCATCTCTCCTCCTCTAATCCCCACCTTCTCTTCCTCACCGAAACACAGGTTTCTGAGGCTACTGACACCAACCTCTACTCTGTTCCCTCCTACTATCTCTATCCTAAATTTCAATCCAAAGCTGGATGTTGCGCCTACGTGCGCAACGACACCAGTTAACTCTCGTGCCCACGACCTTGACTCTTCTGAATTTTCCACCATCTGGCTAAGACTTCATTGTCATTCTATTACTAAATACATCTGTGCTGTTTATCTCTCACCTAACTCTACTAACAATGTAAAATTCTTTGACTATTTGAGCTCTAAAGTGGAGCACATCTTGACTCACTCTCCCTTTGCTGAAATCTCCATCTTGGGAGATTTCAATGTTCAACAGCTTTGGCTTTCATCCTCCTTCACTGACCAGCCTGGTGAACAAGCCTACAACTTTGCTCTCCTCAACGGCCTAGAGCAGTTCGTTCAGCATTCCCGACCGTCTTGGAGACAGGCCCAATATTCTAGACCTCTTTCTTACCTCTAATCCTTCTGCTTACTCTGTCAAATTGTTCTCTCCGTTGGTCTCCTCCGATCATAAATTTATTTCTGTTTCCTGTCCTATCGCTCCTGTACATCCTCTGGACCCACCGAAGAGGCGATGCTTCTGGCATTTTGCTTCAGCTCGGTGGGACGACCTGAGGATGTACTTTTCCGATTTCCCTTGGAATGATTACTTCTTCCAGGAGAGAGACCCCTCTGTGTGTGCTCAGCGCATCACAGAGGTGATTGTCTCTGGAATGGAGGCATACATTCCACGTATTTTCTCTACTCCTCATTCTAAAAAGCCTTGGTTTAATCGCGCTTGTTCTCATGCTATTAAAGATAGAGAGGCAGCTCACAAAAGGTTCCAGAGCCTTCGAACTCCCACTAACTTTGGTCTATACATTTCAGCCCGGAATCGTGCCAAATCTATTCTCCGACTTACCAAAACTTCTTTTATTAATAGAAAATGTCAACACCTTACTTCTTCTAATTCTTCCCGTGACTTCTGGCATCTAGCCAAAAATATCTCCTCCAATTTCACTTCTTCCTCTTTCCCTCCTCTCCTTAGCCCTGACGGCAGCACTGCCGTCTCATCTGTCTCTAAGGCTGAACTCTTTGCTCAAACTTTCTGTAAGAACTCCACCCTGGACGATTCTGGGCATATTCCTCCTACTCATCCCCCCTCTGACTCCTTTATGCCTGTTATTAAGATTCTTCCAAATGATGTTTTCTATGCCCTCTCTGACCTCAACTCTCATATGGCTTATGGACCTGATGGAGTGCCTCCTATTGTCCTTAAAAACTGTGCTTCTGTGCTGACACCCTGCCTGGTCAAACTCTTTCGTCTCTGCCTATCAACATCTATCTTTCCTTCCTGCTGGAAGTAAGCCTTTGTACAGTCTGTGCCTAAGAAGGGTGACCGTTCCAATCCTTCAAACTACCGCCCTATAGCTTTACTTTCCTGTCTATCTAAAGCTTTTGAATCAATCCTTAACCGGAAGATTCAAAAGCACCTCTCCACTTCTAACCTTCTATCTGATCCCCGGTATGGATTCCGCAAGGGGCGTTCTACTGGCGATCTTCTTGCTCTCTTAACTGACTCTTGGTCATCCTCTCTTAGCCATTTCGGTGCAACTTTCTCTGTTGCGTTACACATATCGAAAGCCTTCGATAGAGTCTCGCACCAGTCTTTGCTTTCTAAACTGCCCTCTTTTGGATTCTATCCCTCTCTCTGTTCCTTTATCTCCAGTTTCCTTTCCGGGCGTTCTATCTCTGCGGTGCTAGACGGTCACTGCTCTTCCCCTAAACCTATCAACAGTGGCGTTCCACAGGGCTCTGTCCTATCACCCACTCTCTTCCTGTTATTCATCAATGATCTTCTTTCCATAACAAACTGTCCTGTCCACTCATACGCCGACGACTCTACTTTGCATTATTTAACTTCTTTCAATAGAAGACCATCACAACGGGAAGTACACGACTCCAGACTGGAGGCTGCAGAACGCTTAACCTCAGACCTTGCTATTATTTCCGATTGGGGCAGAAGGAACCTAGTGTCCTTCAATGCCTCAAAAACTCAATTTCTCCACCTATCAACTCGACACAATCCTCCAAGCACCTATCCCCTATTCTTTGAAAACACTCAGCTGTCATCTTCTTCAACACTAAACATCCTCGGTCTATCCTTAACTCAGAATCTCAACTGGAAACTTCATATTTCCTCTCTTGCTAAATCAACTTCCTCGAGGTTGGGCGTTCTGTATCGTCTCCGCCAGTTCTTCTCCCCCGCGCAGTTGATATCCATATACATGGGCCTTGTCCGCCCTCGTATGGAGTATGCATCTCACGTGTGGGGGGGCTCCACTCACACAGCTCTTCTGGACAGATTGGAGTCTAAGGCTCTTCGTCTCATCAGCTCTCCTCCTCCTACTGATAGCCTTCTACCTCTTAAATTCCGCCGCGATGTTGCCTCTCTTTCTATCTTCTATCGACAATTCCACGCTGACTGCTCTTCTGAACTTGCTAACTGCATGCCTCCACCCCTCCCGCGGCCCCGCTGCACACGACTTTCTACTCATGCTCATCCCTACACTGTCCAAACCTCTTATACAAGAGTTAACCAGCATCTTCACTCTTTCATCCCTCACGCTGGTAAACTCTGGAACAATCTTCCTTCATCTGTATTTCCTCCTGCCTACGACTTGAACTCTTTCAAGAGGAGGGTATCAGGACACCTCTCCTCCCGAAATTGATCTTTCTTACGGCCACCTCTTTTAATTTTTGGGGGGGAGCAGCGAGTAGCGGGCTTTTTTTATTATTATTATTATTTTCTTTTTTGTGCCGTTGAGCTGCCTCCTTTGTTGTAAAAAAGAAAAGAAAAATGCAGCATGAACTGTTCATGCTCAACCTGAATCAACCATGCACAAGTGCATGTGCATGTGAAGCTGCATGACATGTGTTTGAATGCCCTGACAAAGGAAGCTTACATCAATCTTAACAGTGACACTGATGATTGATACTGATTATCCATATAAAGGACTTTGTATTTCTGTGTGGAATATGAATATAAACAAGAGTCTATGGTAATTTTACTTACAGATATAAAGCTTTCACCTACTATGTTAGAGTGATATAATAAAGAGTTTTCATTGGTACTTCATGTTGTTGATGCACCATGATATTAATAATTATAATGAACACCTAAGTGATACAAACACTCATGCACGGGCAGCTGGACTTTCATTTCAAAGCTGAGCGTTATGGCCCTTGGGTACTAGTTTCAAGACTTTATATTAACTGTTTAGCACCATTTCCAATAATTAATTACTTGGATTTGTGACTTCTATATGTATTACTGAAAAAAAAATACAATCATGTCCCTTATTTTCTTTGAGAAAATCAAAGGTGCTTTTTTTTACGATTTAGGGGAGGGAGCATCAAGTGATCTGTAAGGATTCAGAAGCAATACATCTTACTACCAATGATCTGGCAGCATGAAGGGGATGTCTGGGCAAATTCTAAAACTTGTTTGAAAGCAAAATCTTGAAACATTATTTATTGAGAGGCATTTGTGTGACTTGTCAATTTCAAAACGAGGGTCAATTTTGACCATAATTTTACATTTTATTGATAAATAACTTATTTAAGGAATTGATTTAATGCTAAAATGATATAGTTTTATTTATTGTCCTCAACTTCATAAAGTAAAACCATTTTGGAGACATTTTAATCATATGCATAATAATTCAGAGCCATACATGAAAATTGCATGTTTTGGGTGGGGTATGTTTACAAAAACGTCGATTTTTCAACTCGCACCAGTTTCCTGCAACGTCATCATGGATTTTCTATTGCCAGACATACCAGTGAACGATTTTACGCATGAGGACAAATGTTGTACCTTGGGTTTGGGTTGTTGCTTAAATAGGGCACTTTTTGGGAGACTGCTGCTAGGCTATATACCCCTTCCTTTTCACTTTTTTTTCTCTTTCGTTCTTTTTTTTCTCTCCTTTCTCCTCCTCCTCCTGCGCCTTGCCTTCCTTCAGCTGCTGCTTCCTCTCATCCTTTATTTTTTTTATCTTCTTCCTTTCTGCACTTTTCTTCTTTTCTCTGTCCCCAAACTGGTAATCACGCACAGAACCTGTACTTCAAACTGGCCATTCTCTGTCCCCAAACTGGTAATCACGCACATAACCTGTACTTCAAACTGGCCATTCTCTGTCCCCAAAGTGGTAATCACGCACGGAACCTGTACTTCAAACTGGCCATTCTCTGTCTCCAAACTGGTAATCACGCACGGAACCTGTACTTCAAACTGGCCATTCTCTGTCTCCAAACTGGTAATCACGCACGGAACCTGTACTTCAAACTGGCCATTCT
This sequence comes from Eriocheir sinensis, assembly GCF_024679095.1. Lineage (NCBI taxonomy): Eukaryota > Metazoa > Arthropoda > Malacostraca > Decapoda > Varunidae > Eriocheir > Eriocheir sinensis. The sequence goes on from NW_026110686.1 coordinate 12,626, forward strand.
CTGTCTCCAAACTGGTAATCACGCACGGAACCTGTACGTCAAACTGGCTAACAATACTTCAGCGCTCAATTTACAGTTTTCATTAGAGGAAGTTAGAGCGCTTTCAATGAAGGGCGAGTGTGAAGTCATTTCAGTCTGTAGTGTTCATCGAGTACTGATGGTCGTGTACAGAGAGGAGTCCTAGTGTGGTCACTTCATGCACTCTTTACACTGCACTGCAACCATCCACAGTATTGTAAACAATCCCTTGAGAGTAATAGTAGTAAGAGTATAGTAGAGGAGAGGAAGGAGCAAAGTGATCCCTTTCCGAGGAACGCCAAATCACGCCTCCCAGTGACCTCACTATGCGTGGAGGGACCCGTAATGATAGAGAGCTGACTGGCTAAGTAGGGCAGACTTTTGGAAGGGTACTGGGCGTTCACTAGTATTGAAGAAGCATGTGGGTATTTCCATGGGTAGTTTTATGAGCCTAGTGATAGTTTGGCAAGACTTCTGCACCATGCATGTACAAAACACTGATGAGGAAAATCCGAGTAATCTCCCGCGTGGCCTTAGTGGGAAATATGTTGTGAGAGCCGAAATCATCTGAGAATACGTGCCCAGAAATATAAATGGAAGGGGATATTCTGTGTATCGTTCCCACTGGTCACCAAAAACAACTCCCTTGACGCATTGAACAGAAGAAGCGGAGAGGCGCGAAGAGGAGGAAAGATTTTGTGTACCACTCACTGACTGTTCTCCAGAAAAATGACTGTCTTTGCTATACGGAAGAAGAGTGAGCAGAGGCATGAAGGGGGGGAGATAGTGTGTGCACAGCTCCCACTCGTCACCAACAATAGCTCCCTTGATGCACTGAACAGAAGAAGCGGAGAGGCGCGAGGAGGAGGAAAGATTTTGTGCAACACTCACTGACTGTTCACCAGAAAAATAACTGTCTTTACTATACGGAAGAAGAGTGAGCAGAGGCATGAAGGGGAGGAGATAGTGTGTGCACAGCTCCCACTCGTCACCAACAATAGCCCCTTGACGCATTGAACAGAAGAAGCGAAGAGGCGTGAAGAGGAGGAGAGATTCTGTGTTGCGTTGCCTCTGTTACCAAAAATATCTGTCTTTACAGTATTGCAGATTAGAAGCGAAGAGAGGCAAGAAGAGATAGTTAGTGTAGGTCCCACTCACTGCTTGCCAAAAATAGCTTACTTTTGTTATGCTGAAGGAAATAAGAGAATGGAGGTGTGATGAAGAAATTATATATGGAGCAACTTTCCTTCTAATTGCTCACGAAATAAAATACCTCACTTGACTGAACGAATGTAGTCTCCACTCTTATATCGCATGGGATGACTCCTCCTTCTCTCTCTCTCTCTCTCTCTCTCTCTCTCTCTCTCTCTCTCTCTCTCTCTCTCTCTCTCTCTCTCTCTCTCTCTCTCTCTCTCGACCTCCCCCTTTATATATTTCTTATTTTTTTTTATGCAATGCCACGACCTTTTCTCTTTCTCTTTCTTTTCTTGGTATATTTCCTTCGTGTTCCAGCGAGTGACACTTTTTTCAAGGTTTCTTCCCTTACATGATCACTTTCTTTCCGTCTTTTCTTTATCGACGGGTATTTTCGTCTCACATTCGTTTTTTTTTTCCTTTCTCTGTTTCCTTTTCCTTTGAACTTCATTTCTTTTTTTCTTTCTTCTACGATAATATGAAATTCCTCGTGTAATGAACCTTTACCATGATGTTGAGAATAAGAACAACAGTAATAGCAAAAACAACCACAACAAAAACAATAACAAGAGTAACAATAACATGTACACGACTAGCAACCACGTCCACCACGACCACGATTTTCACTAACAAACATATATACATACATACGTACATACACACACAGACACACACGAACGCAAAAGAGAAAGACAGAGAGTTGGTTTACACATTCAGGGGTCAGGGCAAATCTTTCCCTCCGAAATTAATGTGAAATTACTCTTTTTTTTTGTTTTAAGCGTCAAATGACTCCAATTAAACCTTCATCAGGGCACGCGTATCTGTTTTCCCTCTCAACACATTTCGTCCTGTGACAACATGATTTGGTATTAGCGAGGAGACAGACTGCTCTAATTACTTCTAAATGGTGGCGGTGAAGCTAATTAAATTTGTAAAAAGGTGGTGGCGACGGTGGTGGCGGTGTGGCTATTATCTTTTTCACCCGGTTTTTCGAGACCTAATGGACGCGAGTAGTAACAAATGTACGGAAGTGGGGGTAATTTGGAAGTGGGGGGACTGGAAGTGGGGTTGGGGGTCAGCGGTCAGCAGGGGGGTTACAGGAGTGGGGTAAATTTTAGTTGCGGGGGTTACGGAAGGGGTATCTGGACCCCCCTAACCCCCCCCCCACACACACCCATCTCTTTACCTTTTCACCCCCCCTCACCCCCCTCACCCCCTCTCGGACTAGCGTACGGAAGCGAGAAGGTGACGGGAGTAGGGGTGCCCAGCAGGGAGGGAGAGGTGACGGAGAAGGGATACTTGAAGGGTTAAGATAAGATCTTTCTTTGACCCTCGAATGACCACCAGATTATAATCACGGAAAAGGTTAAGGACATTAGGTTAATGACCAGGCTGAAATATGAATTTACTCTCTAATGCAAGTCCGAAAATAAAATAAAAAATCGCCATTGAACGTAAGACTCGATAAATTATTTAAGTTTTTGCTGGATGTATTGTATCATTATCTTCTTATTTCTCATTTCTCAACTTGTTTCTTCTTATTTCTTTCCTCAACTTATATATATTTTTTTACTCCGGTTATTTGGTGCCATCTAACCCTAAACACTGCAGCACCAAGTCTTTTTTTTTCTGATCGAATTTACCTTTTTCCGTGAAAAAGGGATCATGTGTGTGTGTGTGTGTGTGTGTGTGTGTGTGTGTGTGTGTGTGTGTGTGTGTGTGTGTGTGTGTGTTTCATTCCCCTCCGATTCTTGAGAAATCTGCGGCTAGCTCGAAATTTTGTGGGCCATCTTTTTTAGCCGAATATATGTTCCGAAGCGGAATTTAGTGAGGATTCTTATGGTATCTTCAAATTCCTCATACGTCTATTAGTTCCCGAGTTACACCGAGAAAACTGATTTTTTTTTCTCTCGTCAGAGTAGCCTAACAAATAAAAAACACTCATTAATTAATGTCTTATATCTCATTTCTTAACTTATTTCTTCTTATTTCTTTTCTCAACTTGCATTTCTTTATATTTTCTGCCTGCTCTTCGGTGTCATATGACCTTAGACGTTGCCGCATCGAGTTTACCTTTTTCCGTGAAAAAGGGATCATGTGTGTGTGTGTGTGTGTGTGTGTGTGTGTGTGTGTGTGTGTGTGTGTGTGTTCCATTCCCCTCCGATTCTTGAGAAATCTGCGGCTAGCTCGAAATTTTGTGGGCCATCTTTTTTAGCCGATTATATGCTCCGAAGCGGAATTTAGTGAGGATTCTTATGGTATCTTCAAATTCTTCATACGTCTATTAGTTCCCGAGTTACACCGAGAAAACTGAATTTTTTTCTCTCGTCAGAGTAGCATAACAAATAAAAATCACTCATTAATTAATGTCTTATATTTCATTTCTTAACTTATTTCTTCTTATTTCTTTTCTCAACTTGCATTTCTTTATATTTTCTGCCTGCTCTTCGGTGTCATATGAACTTAGACGTTGCCGCATCGAGTTTACTTTTTTCCGTGAAAAAGGGATCATGTGTGTGTGTGTGTGTGTGTGTGTGTGTTCCATTCCCCTCCGATTCTTGAGAAATCTGCGGCTAGCTCGAAATTTTGTGGGCCATCTTTTTTAGCCGATTATATGCTCCGAAGCGGAATTTAGTGAGGATTCTTATGGTATCTTCAAATTCCTCATGCGTCTATTAGTTCCCGAGTTACACCGAGAAAACTGAATTTTTTTCTCTCGTCAGAGTAGCATAACAAATAAAAAACACTCATTAATTAATGTCTTATATCTCATTTCTTAACTTATTTCTTCTTATTTCTTTTCTCAACTTGCATTTCTTTATATTTTCTGCCTGCTCTTCGGTGTCATATGACCTTAGACGTTGCCGCATCAGGTTTACCTTTTTCCGTGAAAAAGGGATCGTATGTTTGTGTGTGTGCGTGTGTGTGTGTGTGTGTGTGTTCCATTCCCCTCGATTCTTGAGAAATCTGCAGCTAGCTCAAATTTTGTGGGCCATCTTTTTTAGCCGATTATATGCTCCGAAGCGGAATTTAGTGAGGATTCTTATGGTATCTTCAAATTCCTCATACGTCTATTAGTTCCCGAGTTACACCGAGAAAACTGAATTTTTTTCTCTCTCGTCAGAGTAGCATAACAAATAAAAATCACTCATTAATTAATGTCTTATATTTCATTTCTTAACTTATTTCTTCTTATTTCTTTTCTCAACTTGCATTTCTTTATATTTTCTGCCTGCTCTTCGGTGTCATATGACCTTAGACGTTGCCGCATCGAGTTTACTTTTTTCCGTGAAAAAGGGATCGTGTGTGTGTGTGTGTGTGTGTGTGTGTGTGTGTTCCATTCCCCTCTGATTCTTGAGAAATCTGCTGCTTGCTCAAAATTTTGTGGGCCAACTTTTTTAGCCGAATATATGTTTGGAAGCGGAATTTAGTGAGGATTCTTATGGTATCTTCAAATTCCTCATACGTCTATTAGTTCCCGAGTTACACCGAGAAAACTGAATGTTATTCTCTCGTCAGAGTATCCTAACAAATAAAAATCACTCAGAGCTCCTCATCTACGTTCCTTAGAAAGATTGCCATATGAAACTTATCCCAACAACTGCAAATTTGACGCACTTTCATCGAAAACTTAATTTTTAATAATTTTTTATTTACTTTTATGGCGCGTTTCGCGTCATCGTCCGCCAGAACCTTTTACCCTTGATGACATGAAATGCGTCATCGTGCGCGAGAGGGTTAAATAAGTCAGATTTATCTCAAATTCACTGTCTGGGCAGACAAATATTCGGAAAAGAGAAGGCAAACCAGTTTGTAGATATATATAAATATGCCGTATATTCACGTCCTTATGGATATCTTCTTGTTGATTAGGGTATAAATACTCCTGAATCCCTACAGTTTCGCTCAAACATTGTTGGAGAGCCTCCCAGATGAACGCGTATTCAATGGTGAACTCCAGGAAAAAGGAACTCTTACACGTTCTATACTCCCAACATAACGAACCCTATGGTTTAAGCTCTCAGCTACTTCTGATCTTACTCTCTTAAGCCTTTGCAGTTACTTTCTTAAACCATCGAAGCCCGCCTTCCTGAAGTCAGGTATTAAGTGTTGTTTCTGCTGACTCTATCCTCCCATTTAATATTAAATTTAATTTCCTTATGATCACTGTTACCTAATGAACCCCCAACCTCAATGTTGCTTATTATGTCCTCTTTATTAGTTAACAACAAATCCAAAATATTTTCTTCCCTCGTTCGCACTGTTTTGTATATAGAACGAACTTACATTAGCTGAACTCACACTGTTTTGATTATAGAACGAACTTACATTAGCTGAACTCACACTGTTTTGAATATAGAACGAACTTATATTAGCTGATCTCACACTGTTTTGAATATAGAACGAACTTACATTAGCTGAACCCACACTCCTGGAAGAAGCTAAAATTTTCTAAAGGCTACAATAAAATCAATATGACCGATGAAGATGCGGCACGTCACAATGAACAAACTCACTGTCTTCTCTGTAAATACGGGTTTTAAAAGGTAAAGGAGTAAAACATCATGACCATGAAAAATCAGGAAACAATTACATTGAAGCTTATTGTAATAGATGCAACCTTCAAATGAAAAAATCACAAATTGCAGCGCACTCTCATTGCACATTATGCGGATTACGACACGACGTTAATCCCGCGTGAATTAACGCTACCTGGCTTTGAAAATCAAACTAAGACCAAAACATTCAGTTCAGAAATACCATGAAGTCATCATAAATGACTTGAGATTTATTGACACGTATGTCTTTATGTCTGGTTCACTCGCGGCTTTAGCGAACCAATTCATCAGCACTGGGAACGAGCCCATGTGCACACAACAGATGTTGAAAGATGTGCCAGCACCTGCGTTACCATTATTGATCAAGGGAAAGCAGGTTTTTTGTTATGACTATATGGACTCGATGGAACGACTTTCTGAGACACGTCTTCCATCCCGCGAAGATTTTTAAATTCGCTTCAAGAAGCAGAACTTTCCGAAAGTGATTATAAACATGCTCAGAATGTTTGGAAAGTAGCTGGATGTCAGAGCCTGATGGACTATTTGTTGCTTTATGTAAAAGTGGATGTTGGCCTTCTATGTGATGTCTTCCTAGAGTGGAGAGGTATTTTGAAAACCCAGTGGAGGTTGGATACTGTAAATTATGTTAGCCTGCCAGGATTTGCCTATGACTCTTTTTTGTTAAAAACACAGCAGGAATTAGAGATGTAGTAGCCCACACATATATCATTGCATTCAAACAAATGTGCGTGGGGGCTACACAAGTGTTGTGCGTCGTTTTGTACGCACCAATAACATCTACACGAACCCTCATTTAATCCAAAACATGATAGAAACACTTTCCTTTCATATCTTGACTTCAACAGTCTTTATCCCACTGTAATGCAAGAGAAGTTACCATGTGGAGATATGAGAAAACTAGATGAGACAGAAATGCACTGGTTTTTGAGCGGGAGGGGCTAGGTCAATCAAGCAATCGATGGCGATTTTGGATACCTCATTCTGTGCAATACTGAGGCTGTCTCACGTGAAGTCATTGAGAAAACGGATGACCTCCACTGACCATCAGAAGACACAATATCATCAATAGAGATATATCGTCAGCCGCACACGAATGGTATGAAGTAAACCGTCCAGTACCGTGTAAGAACATAAAACAGATTGGAACACATGTTGCTCAGGAGAAAATGCTGTTTGCTCTGTCCCTCCTTAAACTGCTATTCAACTAGGCCGGGTTGTTAAAAAGTGCATGCTATTTATATGTTTAAGCAAAAGCACTTTCTTGCGGACTTCATTCAGGATAACATAGAAGCCCGCAAAGTGCTACTTGCCCTATCAAGAAAACTGCAATCAAGTGTATTTCAAACAGCATTTTGGTCGATACCTGATGAACGCGGCCAAATATAGTGAAGACATAGATATTGTCACCAACCGCGAAAAGTTTTGAAGCTGGCCCGAAGTCCTTACTTTAAACGCGTTGTACCCTCAATGATGGTCATGTAGTTGTAGTTCGCCATAAGAAATATTCACAGGCGAATCATCCAAACTACATTGGCTACTACGTCCTAGAGCTGTCCAAGCTGCGACTATATGATTTCTTTTACAGTATCATGAAGGCTCATTACGGGGATCGGGCGAAACTAGTGTATTGTGACACTGATTCCTTAATAACAGAAACTGAAACTCTGATCTATTAACAGAGTACTCGCAGGAACCCTTTAAAAGCTATATAGACACAAGTAACTTTAGCTCCTCACATTCCTTGTACAACACAGACAACAAAGGCAAGCTCGGATTTCTCAAGTCTGAAGTGAGGGAAAGAACCATCTCAGAATTTGTAGGTGTAAGAACAAAGTGCTACTCCATCCCCTTGGCAGACAGAGACCGGTTGAGTTCAGCTAAGAGCGTTCCAAAGCTCATAAAGAAAAAAAAATTGCTCATCAGCGATACAAAGACGTCCTATTCCAGAAGCAAACATTTACCTTTGGCTATCAGGGATTCACAGTGCGTAATGGACGAATGAGTACAGTAAAATATCCCAAGAGAGGGATATCTGTAGTTCAGGACAAAAGACACTGCTTTAGCACCTTGGAGTTACGACCTTACGGTCATCCCGATAATTCTACAGGGGTAGAGGAGGAGGAGGAAGAGAAGGAAGCTGTAATCATAATTTGACCAAATTCCAATAAACATTGAGTTGGTTTGACTTGTTTATATGTCCTTTATCAAAAATGAATGAAAAAAAACAATAATTGTCTTAAAATTTATTCGATTTGTGGAAACATGTAGACAAAACGCGTCTATGTTTCGATCTGGCTCATATAAAAAAATTTAAAAAAAGACTCGCGAAATGTGCGCGGCGGCGGCAGCAGCGGGTCCTGCGACGACAGGATGCGACAGGATTGGGTGGGCTCGGGGCGGGGCGGGGCGGGGCGGGGCGGCAGCACTGGGGCTAGTGGTGGTGACGAGTGAGGTCCTGTATGGAGCCAGACCACTGATTTAAGCGTGTTATACAAACCACGATAAAGGAACTAGAAAATTATTTATGCTGAGAATAGCTTCATGGAATGTAATACACTTCAATATGAAAAATCAATAAAGTCAATACTTACTTTTTATGAACACGTGTTAAATGTTTGATGTCATACGGGCATTATAAACTTGCTGTAAGCGAATCTCATCACGTGTTCATCATTCCTCGAATATTCGGTCTTGGAAAACTCCATACAAATTTTTCAAGAGTTTCTCTTACACCCAAGTGTGAAACATTGTAGGCAAAGTACACGACATAAGCCCCGCACACATCGCTTCGCGTGCTTTGAAGTCGAAATGCATTTTTATATATCCTGAGCCCAGGGTAAGCAATATATTTAAAATAATCAGAGTATAATTTGAGGTCGAGAGCATAACTATCTAAGAACACTATCATGTCCGGTTCATAGTAGAGACAAATCCAGTGTCTCATTTCTCTTTTAGAATAACTCGGTAGCGTGCTGCCGCGCCCCGCCCTTGAGCCCGCAATCCTGTCGCATCCTGTCGTCGCATGATGTCGCCGCAGGACCCGCTGCTGCCGCCGCCGCACACATTTCGCGAGTCTTTTTTTAAATTTTTTTATATGAGCCAGATCGAAACATAGACGCGTTTTGTCTACATGTTTCCACAAATCGAATAAATTTTAAGACAATTATTGTTTTTTTTTTCATTCATTTTTGATAAAGGACATATAAACAAGTCAAACCAACTCAATGTTTATTGGAATTTGGTCAAATTATGATTACAGCTTCCTTCTCTTCCTCCTCCTCCTCTACCCCTGTAGAATTATCGGGATGACCGTAAGGTCGTAACTCCAAGGTGCTAAAGCAGTGTCTTTTGTCCTGAACTACAGATATCCCTCTCTTGGGATATTTTACTGTACTCATTCGTCCATTACGCACTGTGAATCCCTGATAGCCAAAGGTAAATGTTTGCTTCTGGAATAGGACGTCTTTGTATCGCTGATGAGCAATTTTTTTTCTTTATGAGCTTTGGAACGCTCTTAGCTGAACTCAACCGGTCACTGTCTGCCATGGGGATGGAGTAGCACTTTGTTCTTACACCTACAAATTCTGAGATGGTTCTTTCCCTCACTTCAGACTTGAGAAATCCGAGCTTGCCTTTGTTGTCTGTGTTGTACAAGGAATGTGAGGAGCTAAAGTTACTTGTGTCTATATAGCTTTTAAAGGGTTCCTGCGAGTACTCTGTTAATAGATCAGGAGTTTCAGTTTCTGTTATTAAGGAATCAGTGTCACAATACACTAGTTTCGCCCGATCCCCGTAATGAGCCTTCATGATACTGTAAAAGAAATCATATAGTCGCAGCTTGGACAGCTCTAGGACGTAGTAGCCAATGTAGTTTGGATGATTCGCCTGTGAATATTTCTTATGGCGAACTACAACTACATGACCATCATTGAGGGGTACAACGCGTTTAAAGTAAAGACTTCGGGCCAGCTTCAAAAACTTTTCGCGGTTGGTGACAATATCTATGTCTTCACTATATTTGGCCGCGTTCATCAGGTATCGACCAAAAATGCTGTTTGAAATACACTTGATTGCAGTTTTCTTGATAGGGCAAGTAGCACTTTTGCGGGCTTCTATGTTATCCTGAATGAAGTCCGCAAGAAAGTGCTTTTGCTTAAACATATAAATAGCATGCACTTTTTAACAACCCGGCCTAGTTGAATAGCAGTTTAAGGAGGGACAGAGCAAACAGCATTTTCTCCTGAGCAACATGTGTTCCAATCTGTTTTATGTTCTTACACGGTACTGGACGGTTTTCTTCTTCATACCATTCGTGTGCGGCTGACGATATATCTCTATTGATGATATTGTGTCTTCTGATGGTCAGTGGGAGGTCATCCGTTTTCTCAATGACTTCACGTGAGACAGCCTCAGTATTGCACAGAATGAGGTATCCAAAATCGCCATCGGTTGCTTGATTGACCTAGCCCCCCTCCCGCTCAAAACCAGTGCATTTCTGTCTCATCTAGTTTTCTCATATCTCCACATGGTAACTTCTCTTTCATTACAGTTGTATAAATACTGTTGAAGTCAATATATGAAAGGAAAGTTTTTCTATCATTTTTTGGATTAAATGAGGTTTAGTTTATATGTTATTGGTGCTTACAAAACGAAGAACAAAAATTGTGTAGCCCCCACGCACATTTGTTTGAATGCAATGATATATGTGTGGGCTACTAAGCATCTCTAATTCCTGCTGTTTTTAACAAAAAGAGTCATAGGCAAATCCTGGCAGGCTAACATAATTTACAGTATCCAACCTCCACTGGGTTTTCAAAATACCTCTCCACTCTAGGAAGACATCACATAGAAGGCCAACATCCACTTTTACATAAAGCAACAAATAGTCCATCAGGCTCTGACATCCAGCTACTTTCCAAACATTCTGAGCATGTTTATAATCACTTTCGGAAAGTTCTGCTTCTTGAAGCGAATTGAAAAAATCTTCGCGGGATGGAAGACGTGTCTCAGAAAGTCGTTCCATCGAGTCCATATAGTCATAACAAAAACCTGCTTTCCCTTGATCAATAATGGTAACGCAGGTGCTGGCACATCTTTCAACATCTGTTGTGTGCACATGGGCTCGTTCCCAGTGCTGATGAATTGGTTCGCTAAAGCCGCGAGTGAACCAGACATAAAGACATACGTGTCAATAAATCTCAAGTCATTTATGATGACTTCATGGTATTTCTGAACTGAATGTTTTGGTCTTAGTTTGATTTTCAAAGCCAGGTAGCGTTAATTCACGCGGGATTAACGTCGTGTCGTAATCCGCATAATGTGCAATGAGAGTGCGCTGCAATTTGTGATTTTTCATTTGAAGGTTGCATCTATTACAATAAGCTTCAATGTAATTGTTTCCTGATTTTTCATGGTCATGATGTTTTACTCCTTTACCTTTTAAAACCCGTATTTACAGAGAAGACAGTGAGTTTGTTCATTGTGACGTGCCGCATCTTCATCGGTCATATTGATTTTATTGTAGCCTTTAGAAAATTTTAGCTTCTTCCAGGAGTGTGGGTTCAGCTAATGTAAGTTCGTTCTATATTCAAAACAGTGTGAGATCAGCTAATATAAGTTCGTTCTATATTCAAAACAGTGTGAGTTCAGCTAATGTAAGTTCGTTCTATAATCAAAACAGTGTGAGTTCAGCTAATGTAAGTTCGTTCTATATACAAAACAGTGCGAACGAGGGAAGAAAATATTTTGGATTTGTTGTTAACTAATAAAGAGGACATAATAAGCAACATTGAGGTTGGGGGTTCATTAGGTAACAGTGATCATAAGGAAATTAAATTTAATATTAAATGGGAGGATAGAGTCAGCAGAAACAACACTTAATACCTGACTTCAGGAAGGCGGGCTTCGATGGTTTAAGAAAGTAACTGCAAAGGCTTAAGAGAGTAAGATCAGAAGTAGCTGAGAGCTTAAACCATAGGGTTCGTTATGTTGGGAGTATAGAACGTGTAAGAGTTCCTTTTCCTGGAGTTCACCATTGGAATACGCGTTCATCTGGGAGGCTCTCCAACAATGTTTGAGCGAAACTGTAGGATTCAGGAGTATTTATACCTAATCAACAAGAAGATATCCATAAGGACGTGAATATACGGCATATTTATATATATCTACAAACTGGTTTGCCTTCTCTTTTCCGAATATTTGTCTGCCCAGACAGTGAATTTGAGATAAATCTGACTTATTTAACCCTCTCGCACGATGACGCATTTCATGTCATCAAGGGTAAAAGGTTCTGGCGGACGATGACGCGAAACGCGCCATAAAAGTAAATAAAAAATTATTAAAAATTAAGTTTTCGATGAAAGTGCGTCAAATTTGCAGTTGTTGGGATAAGTTTCTTAATAGTAACATATGGCAATCTTTCTAAGGAACGTAGATGAGGAGCTCTGAGTGATTTTTATTTGTTAGGATACTCTGACGAGAGAATAACATTCAGTTTTCTCGGTGTAACTCGGGAACTAATAGACGTATGAGGAATTTGAAGATACCATAAGAATCCTCACTAAATTCCGCTTCCAAACATATATTCGGCTAAAAAAGTTGGCCCACAAAATTTTGAGCAAGCAGCAGATTTCTCAAGAATCAGAGGGGAATGGAACACACACACACACACACACACACACACACGATCCCTTTTTCACGGAAAAAAGTAAACTCGATGCGGCAACGTCTAAGGTCATATGACACCGAAGAGCAGGCAGAAAATATAAAGAAATGCAAGTTGAGAAAAGAAATAAGAAGAAATAAGTTAAGAAATGAAATATAAGACATTAATTAATGAGTGATTTTTATTTGTTATGCTACTCTGACGAGAGAGAAAAAAATTCAGTTTTCTCGGTGTAACTCGGGAACTAATAGACGTATGAGGAATTTGAAGATACCATAAGAATCCTCACTAAATTCCGCTTCGGAGCATATAATCGGCTAAAAAAGATGGCCCACAAAATTTCGAGCTAGCCGCAGATTTCTCAAGAATCGGAGGGGAATGGAACACACACACACACACACACACGCACACACACAAACACATGATCCCTTTTTCACGGAAAAAGGTAAACTCGATGCGGCAACGTCTAAGGTCATATGACACCGAAGAGCAGGCAGAAAATATAAAGAAATGCAAGTTGAGAAAAGAAATAAGAAGAAATAAGTTAAGAAATGAGATATAAGACATTAATTAATGAGTGTTTTTTATTTGTTATGCTACTCTGACGAGAGATAAAATTCAGTTTTCTCGGTGTAACTCGGGAACTAATAGACGCATGAGGAATTTGAAGATACCATAAGAATCCTCACTAAATTCCGCTTCGGAGCATATAATCGGCTAAAAAGATGGCCCAAAATTTCGAGCTAGCCGCAGATTTCTCAAGAATCGGAGGAATGGAACACACACCCACACACACACACACATGATCCCTTTTTCACGGAAAAAAGTAAACTCGATGCGGCAACGTCTAAGTTCATATGACACCGAAGAGCAGGCAGAAAATATAAAGAAATGCAAGTTGAGAAAAGAAATAAGAAGAAATAAGTTAAGAAATGAAATATAAGACATTAATTAATGAGTGATTTTTATTTGTTATGCTACTCTGACGAGAGAAAAAAAATTCAGTTTTCTCGGTGTAACTCGGGAACTAATAGACGTATGAAGAATTTGAAGATACCATAAGAATCCTCACTAAATTCCGCTTCGGAGCATATAATCGGCTAAAAAAGATGGCCCACAAAATTTCGAGCTAGCCGCAGATTTCTCAAGAATCGGAGGGGAATGGAACACACACACACACACACACACACACACACACACACACACACACACACATGATCCCTTTTTCACGGAAAAAAGTAAACTCGATGCGGCAACGTCTAAGGTCATATGACACCGAAGAGCAGGCAGAAAATATAAAGAAATGCAAGTTGAGAAAGGAAATAAGAAGAAATAAGTTAAGAAATGAGATATAAGACATTAATTAATGAGTGTTTTTTATTTGTTAGGCTACTCTGACGAGAGAAAAAAAAAATCAGTTTTCTCGGTGTAACTCGGGAACTAATAGACGTATGAGGAATTTGAAGATACCATAAGAATCCTCACTAAATTCCGCTTCGGAACATATATTCGGCTAAAAAAGATGGCCCACAAAATTTCGAGCTAGCCGCAGATTTCTCAAGAATCGGAGGGGAATGAAACACACACACACACACACACACACACACACACACACACACACACACACACACACATGATCCCTTTTTCACGGAAAAAGGTAAATTCGATCAGAAAAAAAAAAAAAAGACTTGGTGCTGCAGTGTTTAGGGTTAGATGGCACCAAATAACCGGAGTAAAAAAAAATATATATAAGTTGAGGAAAGAAATAAGAAGAAACAAGTTGAGAAATGAGAAATAAGAAGATAATGATACAATACATCCAGCAAAAACTTAAATAATTTATCGAGTCTTACGTTCAATGGCGATTTTTTATTTTATTTTCGGACTTGCATTAGAGAGTAAATTCATATTTCAGCCTGGTCATTAACCTAATGTCCTTAACCTTTTCCGTGATTATAATCTGGTGGTCATTCGAGGGTCAAAGAAAGATCTTATCTTAACCCTTCAAGTATCCCTTCTCCCGTCACCCCCCCCCCCCCTCCCTGCTGGGCACCCCTACTCCCGTCACCTTCTCGCGTCCGTTCGCCAGTCCGAGAGGGGGTGAGGGGGTGAAAAAAAGAGATGGGTGTGGGGGGGGGGGGGGGGGGTCTAGATACCCCCTCTTCCGTAACCCCCCCGCAAATTACCCCCACTCCCGTAACCCCCCCGCTGACCGCTGACCCCCCCAACCCCCACTTCCAGTCCCCCCCACTTCCAAATTACCCCCACTTCCGTACATTTGTTACTACTGACGCGGCGGAGAGTCGGTTGGCCGCGGGGAAGAGGTTCCAGCCTGACTCGCTCCTCTGCTACATATATTAACTGCTGTACAGATTCTTCCAACACGGAATGGATGCAACTGTGAAGAGGTTCTAGTGGC
>NW_026110686.1:32500-42500 GCF_024679095.1 Eriocheir sinensis
TGGTGCCTTACAAGTGGTTGGTGACCATAAGTATCTCAGCAACCTGGCTACATCCATGCCATTCCTATCACGGTGCATGGAGCAAGCTTCACATAACTTTCAGACAGAGACAGCTCAATTATCGTTTTATTTCAGATTCAGTGTTTTGCTCAGTCTTTTAGGTGCAGTGTTAATATTACTAGTGGTAGTATTAATACAATTAATGTATTAATTTTCATTGATTTATCAATATTTATATTAATATATCATTAGTGTTTAAAATTTCTAATACTAATAGTAACATAAACAAAAATATCATAACTATATTTAGCTATACTCATTTATTATTATTGCTTTTCTTATTATTAATCCCTTCAGTGTCCTAGGACTTTAAATCTAGTGCTTTTCCGTCTAGCAGCCAAAGTTGTGGCCTTTGTGAATGTGTATGTCCTAAGTGTTCATTGGTGTAACTAGCTATACATCATCAAAATCTGCATCTCTCCTTCTCACCCAGTTGTCCCCATACGTACATCCTTTCAGTATCCAAAAATTTCAATATACCTCTTCTAATCACTTAACTAATGAAGTCAGTTCATATCATACCCCATAACTCTTCCTTCATGATCATAACATCACCTGGCCTCTTAATTCCCGGGTACACCAACAAACCCACTTGGCAATTCTCATCTCTGTATTTTACCATGTGGACATACTCTTCCGTTTCCTTCCATGTTTCGCTGTCGAATATTATTCCACATCTAACAAAACCACATCCCAACAGATCCGAACACAGGTTTCGGTAATACCCAAGAGAATGTGGCAGCCGAAGAGGAGAGTCCAAGAAAGAGACCACGGGTGGAGCTGAACAGAACTCAGCCACCCCCAGAGGACTGTGGCATTATCCAACCACACACAGCTGCTCAGTGTCCCCCAAGCCACACATGAAAATAATGAGCTGCAGCCTGACACTGATGAGTGTGCTCCCCATTGCACTGCACCAGCTCCATGTGCTGATTTTGGTATGAATACTATTAGTTTTTATTGA
Source organism: Eriocheir sinensis (assembly GCF_024679095.1). Lineage (NCBI taxonomy): Eukaryota > Metazoa > Arthropoda > Malacostraca > Decapoda > Varunidae > Eriocheir > Eriocheir sinensis. The sequence continues at coordinate 33,525 of NW_026110686.1, forward strand.
CTGTTGTGTTGTTAATCTAATTATGACTCCACAAAATCATGCAAGAGCAGCACGCCATCATGCTCCTCTGAAGCAGAGGGAGAGGGAATAACTCCTCTGCTTTGATTAAAAAGCTGTATAACAGACCACCACAGCATTGCAACAAAATCACTAAAAATAGTACTTTCTCACAGAATGTTTGGTTGGTTCAAGGAAATTGCAGCTATTAATGAAATGTGATTGATAGTTTGAATCAGCATTTGAGCGTGGACCATCCTACCTTGTGGATGATATTTCACCATCATATAAATTTATACTCATCACATTAGGCATGCATATGTCCGCATCATTTTACACAAACAAAAGGAAAAAATTAAATTCCCTCACTTATTTAACTTAGGCATCCCGGGAGAGTTGTAGAATTCCTTCATATAACTGCTAATTTATGTATCCTGAAATGATTTGATATTGATTGTCATAGTTTTTTTTTTTTTTTTTTTTTTCACAGAACCATGTTATTTTGTATATCATACATTTGTCCTTTACAGTCTTTGATGGTGCATCCTTTCAGGCTGTCAAGTTTAGTAGCTACTCATGAGACGTATTTCGTAATAATCATTAATTTCCAGATGCTTTGCATTAAAAGAAGTGTCATGAAACCTGCCGCAAAAAATAATCAGCCATAGTCAACCCTTGCTTTAAAGAACCAATTTGGAGGAGGGGAGTGATGTTATATCCCAAAATCTTTAACATCTGAAGCATCCAATTTTTTTGTGTATAACAAACCTTGTCTATTATATGAACCTAAAAGTTCCCTGTTTCCCTATATAACAATTCTTTCCTTGTATGTGATGCTTAATCCTGACATGCATCTCCATTATCAGCAGGAAGAGTAGTTATAAGAATAACTGTACATATAGCTGATAGCAATGCTGATTTAGAGAAAGTTGATGCTAATAGCCTTACTTTTAGTAGTCCTGCCCTATAAAATGACAAAAAAAGACAATAATACATCATCAGCATCATCATCGTTTAACGTAACAATGATGCACATTAAAACAATGTATATATAGCCCAATGAGTGAAGGGGATCATTTACCTCAACAGAGATTCACGCCAAGTCTGGTAGTCCTTCTCTAAATTCTGTGCCAAAATTTGTGACGCCAAGTATAATAATTAGTTTTAGTGACCATTTGCATCCATTTTCACTGTGATTGAGAAATTGCCTCTCAACAGGGTGTGAAACTGAAGGGGTTGGAGGAAACCCGACTCGGCCATCAAGCTCACCAAAATACAGTAAGCAACCTCTTGTGCTCAGTGATAATTTATCCTCTAGTTACTGTTCAGTGTTGTTATGACCACATTTAATGTGTTGGAAACATTACAGCTTAACAATATACCTCACATCCCTGCATACAAATTGAGTTCAATTTGTAACTTTTACACCAGTACATATCTTAAGAAAATATATGTAAAAAGGTTGATATTTTGAATGACATTTAAACTGTTTATTATATTCTTATGGCAGTAGTGAGTGATCAGAACATAGGTCTTATGTTCTTGATAGCATAGGTTCTAATTTTGCCATAGGCTGGCAATTGATAGTAACAGTAGTGTCCACAAATACCTGCCTGTCTCTTTTTTATCCTGTTCCACTTTAAACCATGACTGGTCAAGCTTTGAAGAGGTAGCATAACCCTGAAGTGCCACTAACAAACATTTGTCCATGCTACTGATGTGATCATGTTTACCATTCACTCCCAAACATGGCAGCACCCTAGAAATGAGGTCAGTATCCCTGCTATTTAATATCCCATCTTTAATCACATACTCAGGCTTTTCCTTGTATTATGAAACCAAAAAATGTGATTCTTCATACGTTATTCTTAAAGGGATAGTCGTGAGTATCAGGGAAATGGGAGCTACAAGGAACAGTATTATTCTCTAAACTTAATGTATGCATGGAAGACATGAGGCTGAACCATTCCACATCACCCACATTACACTGGATGGACATGTGGAAGAGCTGGGATAATAATTGAATTATGATCTATGCAAGTGTTCAAATGGTTTTAATAAGTAATAAGGATTAGTTTGTTGGGTAAAGTGGCACATCCCGGAGACCACCAGTTTAATGGATTATAATTGTGAAAAGGAAAGTTAGACAGCAGGCAGGATTTGGGTAGGACTAACATTGCAGAAACAGAGAATTTTTAGATTTTTAGTGTGGCACCATTTTGATGTATGTTTCAGTAGAGATTGAACACCAGAGATGTATATGGATAATCAGTGCTTGTAGATCTTGATATTATTTCTGTCAAGTCTCCAGTTGTACCCTCTCCCCCATCTGGAAATACTACTCTTGTCAGGTAATCTAACTAAAGCCTTTCCAGTCTAAGCTGGCGTGCAGATAAAATGTCATTGCTTGGATTCACTGTCCTAATAGCAATAATAATGCATTAACATGCACATATTTTATTATTTAGAATTGTGAGAAGAGTGCTGTGAAATTTAACTTTTAATATTGGTGTATGCATTTTCAGAGACATCAAAACTGCAATTGTTGCAGAAGACGGTCTGCCGTCTGCGCCGGCAGGTGAGGCAGCTCAAAGCTCAGGCCATTACCACTCCTGGGCAGTTTTTGGCCAAAGCCAGCAATTTCTAGATCCAAAAGTGGTGGATTTTTCAAAGGACAGGTTCAACATGCTGCAAGATCTAAGCCTGGTAGGAGATATGGAGTACAAGAGAGGAGGTTTGCTCTGGCCTTGTACTATCAAAGTCCAAAGGCTTATCGATTTCTCAGCACAGTATTTCATTTGCCTTCAGTTTCAACACTTCACTCATGGCTCAGGGGTATTTCACTAAATGTTGGCTGGAGCAAACAGACTCTGACAGCCCTGAAGAAAAGAGCACAGGCTTTGTCAAAAGAAGAGACACTTTGTGGGATTGCATTTGATGCCATGAGTATTAAAGAATCATTGCATTTTGACAAAGCCTCTGATTCTATCATAGGAAGTGAGGATTTCGGAGAGCATGGGAAGAGTTTGAAACCAGCAAATCATGCACTCGTGTTCATGGTTAAGGGCTTATTGAAAAAATGGAAACTTGTTTTAGGATGTTTCTTTTATTCGGGAGGGATTAAAACTTGTAAAATCAGGGAACTGTATGAAACAGCAATAAAAAAAGTCAAGGACACGGGACACAGAGTTATGTTTACAGTTTGTGATCAAGAGGGAGTGCATCGTTCCTTGTTCCAGACTCTTGGCATGACAACTGAAAATCCTTCCTTTACAGTCGATGGTGAGAAGGTTCACTTTTTTTTTGATTCTCCACATCTTTTGAAAAGCCTGAGGAACACACTTCTCAAATATGATATTAAAATTGGAGAAAATAAAATTTCATGGGATCACATAAAAAAGTTTTTTGAAAAAGATCAGCAACAAAGTATTAGACTTGCTCCTAAATTGAGCAGCAAACATATGTGTGGTGAAGGCTTTTCAAAAATGCGTGTCAATCTTGCTGCCCAAGTGATGAGTCATACTGTGGCGGCAGGAATTTTCGTTCATTCAACATCAGGAATGCTACCACAGAAAGCCATCTATACTGCAGAATTCATAGATAAGGTGGACATTTTGTTTGATTGTTTCAATAGTTCATCCATTTATAATTATAAAGATGCCCTTACTGCCATTACTTCAAATTCATGTCATATGAAAATCATAAAAGAGACTAAAGATTACTTGTTGTCATTAAAGGTCTGTGCTCCACCTCATGTACGCATTCACTGTGTAAATGGCTGGCTCATCAACTTGACAGCACTTGATGCTCTGTGGCAAGATCTGCAGAGTTATCAAGTAAAGTACCTCCTCACTCGGCGATTAAATCAGGACTGTCTTGAAAATCTGTTTGCCAGACTGAGGGTTAGATTTGGGAACTGTGACCATCCCACTGCCTACAATTTTATGAAGGGCCTCAAGTCAGTAATGACCAATTATTATTCACAAGTTCCCCAGACAAGTAACTGTGAGGCGGATGAGTCATACTTCCTTGACGTAACCTCAAACTGTGATGCAGATTTGCCCCCTTCAGATACTGACTCGGACAATGAGGAGTCAGTAGCAAGCATGCCACCTGCTGAGGTCAATGCTTTGTTTTATGTAGTTGGCTGGACTTGTAAATTTTTTTTGAAAAAACATAATTGTCAACATTGCAGGGAGCATCTGTTGGATGTAAAACAACAACTTGACAACAGAAATTTATTTTGTTATTTTAAAGCCTTTTCTAACAATCCAGATATTCCATTTGGGGGACTCTCTGTGCCCAGTGATAGTGTTTTTAAACACTTTCATGAAGTTGAAGCCATTCTCCAGGCAACACTGGAGAAGGCAATGTTGGGCACTAGAGTCTCCCAAATGCTCTTGTCTAAATTAAATAATCATGAATTTCTAAGTCCTCTGCACCTGTGTTCCACCCAGCTAACTGAAAACATTCACCTCATCTACATAAAATTAAGGATATACTACAAACTAAAATGGAGGAATAGGGAGCAGACCCATCCCAAAATGAAAAAAAATAGGAAATTAATTAAATTGCAGCATTAGTAATAACAATAATTAGGGATATAAATTTACTCATGATATTTATAAGTTTCTTTTACAGCATAATATTTCAGTCTTCAGGATTGATAGTGTGCATGATTGTAACAGAATGGTGTGCATGTACGCCAGCTGGGGATGGGTTTTTGTGCCTTATGTTTTCTTCAAGTGATTTTTTTCTAGCTTAATGCATCAATGCTTTTTCATTGTCTATTGCAACATAATAATCATATATTGCCTGCTTTGCCTATCTCTGAAGCTGAAAATCTATCCTGCATGTGCATGAGGTCTGCTCCCTAATTTCTTGCAGCATGTTGAACAAATGTTTTTGGTATTAATTGGTATAATAAATTTATTAATTGATTTTGATGTTATTTTGTTTTCAGAAATTATCACCATGCCACCACTCTTTGGATGTTTGCCATTATTTGGTGTTGCTTTTGTTATGCCAAGAAATTTTTTTCATATACTTTGCTAAATATTGCAAATAATACACCATTGTTGGTTTTGCCTGTTATAAGTCAGATCTTGTTCATTTAACAAAGCTTTGGATGTCTGCCACTTTCTTTCCAGTTGTAATGCAAGGAATTATTTATCTGCCCTGCCAGATATTGCATATAATGCACCATTGCTGGTTTTGCCTGTTATAAGTCAGATCTTGTTCATTTAACAAAGCTTTGGATGTCTGCCACTTTCTTTCCAGTTGTAATGCAAGGAATTATTTATCTGCCCTGCCAGATATTGCATGTAACGCACCATTGCTGGTTTTGCCTGTTATAAATCAGATCTTGTTCAGCTCACAAGCTTTGGATGTCTGCCATTGTTTATTTCAGGTGTAATGCTTGGAAACTTTTGTTCTCTGCCCTGCCAAACAGTATGCAATGCTTTATTGTGGATTTTGCCTGTTATAATTTATCTTGTTCAGGTAACAAGCTTTTGGTGTCTGCCTTACCTAATATGTGCTGCAGTGACACTTGGCTGCATGGGTTTCATGATGTGAAATACAGCATATAATTTCATCACATGGCTGGCATCATTGATGTGGCGTCCAGGAGTAATCGTGTTTGTACTATAGCATGTTATGATTTTTTCTGCTTTATATGATATAATCACATAGGTATATATATATATATATATATATATATATATATATATATATATATATATATATATATATATATATATATATATATATATATATATATATATATATATTTTTTTTTTTTTTTTATTTATTTATTTATTTATTTATTTATTATTATTATTATTTTTTTTGACAAAATATAATGCCAGTTGATATTCTTGACTAATGCCTTGTAAACCTTGTGAAAAATAATGCTTATTTTTGGGGGGAGACAGAGTGGTTTGTTGAATTGGCTAGTTTAAGGAGTTTCATTTCAAATGATTTTGTTACATCCAACTTTAATGTGTGCTAAAAAACAAATATTGTTTTACTGTTCCTGCAATAAATGCTACTTGTTTACTGATGTAGCCCTTGAAAAACAAATCACTCTCTGCCCTGTAATTTGGTATGTCACATACTGCAGCATAACTTTCCTGCTATTTTCTTACACTATTAGTTGCCGGTTTTTGTCTCATTTGCTTTCATCATAATATGTGCCTCCACTGCATAGTTGTGCCTACTGAGCTTAATATCTTCAGGACACTGGCTGATGCCAAGGTCAGAGCTTGTGAGATTATACTGTGTCCTACATTCCATTTTTACTTCCATGCCCAGCTGTCTACCAGGACCACCAAGTTATTGCATTCCATTTAAGACAACTCATGTGTTACCTTCTTGATATCCTCCATCATGTATGTCAGCATGCCTTATGATGCTTTTATATTGATGTGCCTTGCAACTTTTATACAGTTGTTATTGCATGTAATACACCATAGTAGATTTTGCCTGTTATAAATCAGATCATGTTCAGTTAACAAGCTTTGGGTGTCTGCCATTGTTTATTTCAGTTATAAATCAGATCATGTTCAGTTAACAAGCTTTGGGTGTCTGCCATTGTTTATTTCAGTTATAAATCAGATCATGTCCAGTTAACAAGCTTTGGGTGTCTGCCATTGTTTATTTCAGTTGTAATGCTTAGCTTTTGTTATCTGCCCTGCCAAACAGTGCACAATGCTGCTTGCCATTATGTGGCAGTATGATATTTTTACTCAGCTAAGAGCATGTTTCAAAGGCATTGTAGTAATCATAGAATGTTGTATGCTTTGCTTGTATTTGAAGCACTGGATATATTTGCTACACACACACACACTATATATATATATATATATATATATATATATATATATATATATATATATATATATATATATATATATATATATATATATATATATATATATATATATATATATATATATATATATATATATATATATATATATATATATATATATATATATATATATATATATATATATATATATATATATATATACTTTAGAAAATGCTTTCTACACATTATATTTTCCCAAAATAACAAATTGATATAGTGTAAATAATATTAATAAAACATAAGAGCAAATATATTTTTCTTTACCCCGTTCGTAAATCATTTTACAATAATGAAAATAACAAATAAAGGCAGGGTAGGGTGCTGTGGCAGGTACTTTAAAAATAGTAAAGCTACCCCTAAAAAATGACGTTTTTGGTGGGCTGCAATAGATGGCGCTACTTCCGCACGCCCGAGGAATTACCACATACCACTATCTCTTCGTGTATAGTCTCTTTGGTTGAGCATGTCACCGCGGATCAGTTTGCGTCAGGCATGGGTACACACACGTTCGTCTCCGCGACCCAATTTGGGTTCCCTGGCTCCGCTCTTGGCTCCGCTCGCACTGGCTCGCCGAAGCCCACCGCCTAGTGAATGGAGTTTATTTTACCATGCCTTGTTGTGCAGTGCTTAACTGTTCAAATTACCGTAAAGGAAAGTCAGAATATAAATATTTTCGGTTTCCGAAAGACAAAGAAACATGTGCAAAGTGGATCCATTTGTGTGGGAGAGAAAAGAAAACCGACTTCAATCCAGCAACTCAGCGAGTATGCAGCAGACACTTTCCTCCTTCAGCATTTCAGAGGAATCTGAAATACGAACTCCTTCGACTACCGGTGCCTTCAAATCAAATAGCATTCAAGCCTGGAGCAGTGCCCACCTTACATTTGTCATTGCCACCGGCCACAAGTAAGTATCTTTCATCGACGTTTTCATCGTCTGTCTTTGTCTTTGTCTGTGTGTGTGTCTGTCCGTCTTTGTCTGTGTGTGTCTGTCCGTCTTTGACTATGTGTGTGTCTGTCCGTCTTTGTCTCTGTGTGTGTGTCTGTCCGTCTTTGTCTGTGTGTGTGTCTCTCCGTCTTTAATTGTCTGTGTGTATGTCTGTCCGTCTTCGTCTCTGCGTATGACTGTCCGTCTTTGTCTGTGTGTGTGTCTGTCCGTCTTCGTCTCTGCGTGTGACTGTCCGTCTTTGTCTGTGTGTGTGTCTGTCCGTCTTTGTCTGTGTGTGTGTCTGTCCGTCTTCGTCTCTGCGTGTGACTGTCCGTCTTTGTCTGTGTGTGTGTCTGTCCGTCTTTGTCTGTGTGTGTGTCTGTCCGTCTTTGTATGTGTGTGTCTCTCCGTCTTTGTCTGCGTGTGTGTGTCTGTCCGTCTTTGTCTCTGTGTGTGTCTGTCCGTCTTTGTCTGTGTGTGTGTCTGTCCGTCTTTGCCTCTGTGTGTGTCAGTCCGTCTTTTTTGTCTCTGTGTGTGTGTCTGTCCGTCTTTGTCTGTGTGTGTCTGTCCGTCTTTGTCTGTGTGTGTGTCTGTCCGTCTTTGTCTGTGTGTGTGTCTGTCCGTCTTTGTCTGTGTGTGTGTCTGTCCGTCTTTAATTGTCTGTGTGTGTGTCTGTCCGTCTTTGCCTCTGTGTGTCAGTCCGTCTTTGTCTCTGTGTGTGTCTGTCCGTCTTTGTCTGTGTGTGTCTGTCCGTCTTTGTCTGTGTGTGTGTCTGTCCGTCTTTGTCTGTGTGTGTGTCTGTCCGTCTTTGTCTGTGTGTGTGTCTGTCCGTCTTTGTCTGTGTGTGTGTCTATCCGTCTTTGTCTGTGTGTGTGTGTCTGTCCGTCTTTATCTGTGTGTGTGTCTGTCCGTCTTTGTCTGTGTGTGTGTGTGTCTGTCAATAATAATAATAATATTTATTCGGTGTAAATCAAGTTATACATATTACAAAATGGTTATGCACCAGAGTTATTGACAAGGGTTTTCGTTTTTATTGATTGAACGTTTTACTATTTTTCATAAAGTATAGTTGTATCTTATAAGTTCTTTCCAATATAATAGCCTATTTAGTAGTAGTAGTAGTAGTAGTAGTGGTGGTGGTGGTGGTGGTGGTTATTGTTGTTGTTGTGAAAGCAAGA